>NC_048603.1:22051678-22341678 GCF_003668045.3 Cricetulus griseus
CTAGGACAGGCAAGTCACAAGCTTGAGCTCTGAGCTTTTCTCTAGGACTAACGCCCTTCCCTTATGTCTCCAGTGGTTATGTCTATGTCTGTTTGTGACTTTGTGCCTCTCTCGAAAGTAATAGAGTACTTATTTTATGTGCAAACGTATGGAAAATATGCGTGGAATGTATACAACATACAGGATTGCCTTTTTAAAACAAATGCAATCTGTCTTGAATTTGAAGAAAATAGGTGAAACAGCATAAAATTAACACTTTCAAGTATAATGCAACTAAAGATGTTTGCTGAAATATCATTTGATGTGTTTAGAGCTATTAATTTATTATTAAACTTATCAAAAGATAAAATCAGTCAAAGAATAGTGTGGGTTGGGGAAAATCGCATCTCTTTAGAGACAGATATCTCCTTGGTGATTTTGAGCATTAACAAGTTTTATGGTTCCTGTTTAATGCCATCATTTAAAAGTTCCGTGTAGGAATTCCAACATGCCATGTAAGAGCTGTCTGTTTTATTTAATTCAATTATCTGTGCCTATTTTCTAAGTTAGACCAGACAGTCCTGAGAAACAGCATAGCGATATTTTTTCTGTTGCTGCAGAGCCTGCCTCATGTCCTGGGATCACAGAATGGCCTTTTAGGAATGTGTGATCAGCCAGGAATGTCTTGGATCCTTACTTCCACATTAATTTGGTCATCTAGCCGTCTCTCTCTCTCTCTCTCTCTCTCTCTCTCTTTCTCTCTCTCTCTTTCTCAACAGCTTTGCTGAGGTATAATTGACACACAAAGGAATGTACACATTTAATATGTAGAACTTAATGAGTTAGCTATATGCAAACACCTGTTATTTATCACCATAATTAACACAAAGGACATACCAAACAGCTCCCCGAGGCACCTTATATCCTCCTGTGCGTTGTGCACAGGTGTAGGTGTGTTTTAAGAACATGTAACATAATCTATCATCTTAAAAATAGCATTTTGTCAAATACGGGCAACAGACTGTGCCAGGCATATCCTCAAAACTCATCCATTTAATGGCATGGAAACGCTATCCTCCCAAGTTTCTCCCCCTCCTAACTCTCAAAGCCCTGGTAACTATTACTGACTTCTCTGCTTCTATGAGTTTGTCTGTTTAGATCCTCACAGAAGCGGATCATTTATCTCAGCATCCTGCCACGCAGGTCCTTCCATGTTGTCGAAAGCGGCAAGGTTGCCTTCCTTATTTGAGGCGGAGTGACATTCCATTGCACGCACACGCCACGTCTTCTTTATGCATCCATCTGTGGACAGACACTCAAGTTGCATCTCTGTTTTGGCTATTGTGAGCAGTGCTACGGTGAGCACTCTCGGGGAAAAGCTCTGCCATATGGCCCTTACTGGTTAACTGCTGCTTTCTTATCTATGGCAACCACAACGATGTTTTTTAGACTGCTTTGTAAGTACCCAGGGAGCTGCGGGAGAACAGTAGGAAGGAATATGCATATGTGGCCGGGACGCCCCCATCCAAAAGTCCCAGCTCATTGGCTCAGTATCTAGGCCCATGGGTAGAGTGAGGCCGCAGGCCGGGACTTCTTGAAGTCTCCATCTCACATGAGTCTCGATTTCCACGGAGATGAAAACTGACCCACCGTCTCTGTGATGACTGTAGCGCTTGTCTCATGTGAGGACATGATCTCCCACTCATGAACGAAGCAAACCTTACTGAAGGCAAGTTGTGAGCTGGGAACTGATTACATTTCCTGCTGCAGATAAGGCTCCCCACGGAGCTTTCAGTCTAATCGTTGTTGGGGATGAACACTAACCAGGAGGTCACATTACCTAGTCTAGTTTTAAACCAGCATTGGACTGGCCCAGACCCCCTGAATGAGTCAGTTAGGAGGCCTGGGCAATCTATGGGGCCTCTGGCAGTGGATCAGTATTTATCCCTAGAACACAATGGACTTTGGAAGCCCATTTCACATAAATGGATGCTCTCTCAGCCTAGACACATAGGGGAGGGCCTAGGCCCTGCTCCAAATGATATGGCAGACATTGAAGATTCCCCCATGCAAGGCCTCACCCTCCCTGGGGAGCAGAAATGGGATGGGATAGGGTATGGATAGGGGGCAGGGCAGGGGAGGAGGAGGGGAGGGAGAGGGAACTGGTATTGGCATGTAAAACAAGATTTGCTTCTAATTGGAATTAAAAAAAGAAAGTAAAAAGAAGATCATAAAAAAAAAGATCACAGTTATGAATTGTCTCACGAAGGCAGAGAACGGGGTATTTGGATGAGAGAGTAAGGGCAAACAGCAAAACCACCCCTCCTCAGAGTGATCGCAGGAGTTGAAATGCTCACAACGCCTTATACTCTTGGTCTGTTATCCCCTTCACAGGATTCTCCACCTCAGTATAACTGGTCTTAGGGGATGATCGCGCATCATCATGCCAGCCGCCCTGTGCGTAACAGCAGATAGGAGCACGCACAGTCTCTATTCACAAATCACAGTTGGGATAAGCAAAAGTGCCTTCAGCTGTTACCAAGAAGTTGCAGGGAAGACAAATACCACCTAATTAAAGACTCTTGTTATGAGAGGACCCCACGTGTCTTAGTGTTCCCAAATCACTCCGGCTCCTGCAATGAGGATCCAGGAGCTCCCAGGGATCACTGCTTAGGGCGTTTTTTAGCCAGAAAGCTCTTGTCAGATTCACTCTGGAAGTCACTAGTGGCTTCAAATCCTCACAGATTAATCTTGGAACCCGAATGTGACAGGAGGCTTTGAACATATTACATCATCTAAATCCATTGAGAATCATCTCGAGGTTCTTCCCCAGGCTCATTCTTCCATCTGGCCACATAGAGCTTGCTCACTGGGAATCTACCGTATTGTCTCTCAGACTGATGTCTTAGCTTTGCCCTCCCTTTTCTCTCCCTGTGCCCGGTCGGTTATTTTCCTACACTGGTCTGGTAGAATTCCTGCCCACCCCCAAGGTTACTGCTTCAGTCCTGTGTCCTCTGTGTTCTCCCAGGCGGACTCAGACGTTCTTTCTCAGACTTTGCCTATAATATGACTTGGCTCCTCTAGTTGAACGAGAAATCCGTATAGGGAATATGATAAGTGCACCGAGGAAATAAACAGACCCCCTCGCTCCATGTTTGTGAAGTACCTGTCTTTTTTAGTTTTGCTTCAGTTTCTGAAATCCGCTGGCTTGAGGACTTCCCCAAGGGTGTCTTGGTAGCACGCCTTGCTTCAGTCCTTCCTCCCATCTGGCAACTTTCCTCCGTCATCTCATGTGCTGGGCTTTCCCTGACAGCAATGGGAACAAAGAGAGCCTTTCTGATTGTTAACTAGGACGGATCAACCTCAGCTTGCTTCCCTTGAGCGTCCCACTGTATGGGAAAAATTGCCTCCCTGCTCTTCAGTTTCTACTCCCTCTAAAATCATTTTAGGGTAACAGCTATTCCTCATCACACTTCAGCTGTGCCCTTTCTGGAGGGCCTCTCCCTGTACACACTAATCCCATTAAGGAGCAGGCGGCAGAGGATATGATTTGTCCCACAGTAAATTCAGGAGGTTTAGCAAATGTGATAAGTGTTGAACCTAGAAGATTTTGGGAGATGAATCAAGAAACATTACATGGAGGGGAAATTTCCTAGATATCCAATTCAATGTAAAATATCATCCATTTCCCAAAGCTAGATAGTAAATTTATATTCTGGATAATTTTTGCCATCTGGAGTCATCACTTAATGACAACCCAGCATCTTCCTGTCTCCACCCCTGACGTGACCATCACAGATATAACTATGACCTCTGCATACGATAACGCACATTGATACTAAAAGCTTCAGGTCCTTCATACATCCCAGGCTACGGGATGTATACATGTCTCCTCATCTTGCTTAGTCTTCACTGTGAACGATAGAAACAATCTGTTTTATAGATAAAGAAATTAGAGATCATGAAATTAAAAAGAAATGACCTCCATCCCTCTTATTGTAACCCATATTCCGGATTTCCTGAAGCTTAGGTTTTGGCAGATTCCATCAAATTGCATGTTGTATTTTAGTTACATGGATCTGGTTGCATCTGGGTACATCTATCCCATCAACAATGCCTTCCTTCCTGTCTCCTGTCAATTGAGCTTCCCCCATCCCTGGGCACACTAGGATTTTCAACTCCTTTGGTCAGTGTCTGTCTCTGCTTCCTTTTATCCCATCCATATATATGGGTGCCTGAGATGTATGGACTCAGGAAATGTTTACAGCCCCTGATCTGGATATTCCATTAGTCATGCAACCAAGACTCCTGTGAACCCTAGAAATTGTTGTCTAATTAGACAATCAGAAATCAGGTGGTGTGGCAAGTGAGAGGAGAACAAATGATTCAACTCCACTCTAACATTTCCCCCAAAGTAAAATAAGTTACAACGACTTCTCCAAATACCAGGCTAGCAGGTCAAAGCTGAAATCCAAGCAGTGATGAGTGCTCCGGGCATCCTTTACCTAGGGTTCTCCATCTTTCGTAGCCATATTTATTTTATTTTCCTTTCCCACGTGAGATGGTATCTCTGTGCAATTTGTGATGTAGGGTTGTGAACAGCTCTCTTGGAATTCTCTGAAGGAAAATAGGCAGCTTGTATTGAGCGATGCTATACCTAGCCTTTATACTGACTAACTCCTTGGATTAATACAAATTTGAAGTTAAAAATCTACATTTAAAATGTCAGGGAGCTCGTTTCCTTCCATCCGCTGACTGGGCCTAAGCTACTGAACATTTGTTTTGTTTTGTTTTCTCTCTCATTTTTTTTTTTCTCATGGGGGGTATCAACTATTTCAACCCTTCAGGGACTTGGTGCTAATTGTCTGCCTCTTTTAAGAATAAAGGGCCCTTCCTGGTGCCAGGTAGCACCATTTAAACAGCATTCCTTTAATTATGACTTTCAAATAGTCCTTTCCATCCCCCATCCCTGTCAGCTTCAGCCACAGCTCTTATTTAGGGTTGTGAGTGGCCTCTGCTTGCCTGCTGGGAATGACCTTTTCTTTTGAGTTTAAGTATGCGCTTTAAAAGAATGTGCCTCTGGATGTGTGCCATCTCTTAAGCCAGCCCAAGAAATACCTGCATTCCATGCAGGATTTTTGCCTGCCCTTTGTGAATGTCTTTGTCTCCAAGCCAGTGTGTTTTGCATTGTCTCACCTTCTCACCTAGGGACACTGGAGTGAAACTAAGCTGTGGGAAGACATGACACAGAACATCCAAGACATAGCTTTGAGAATTCTTAGCACATTCTCATGCCCGGTGACTCAAACCTTCTGCAGTCAGTTGTGGCACCTCTTATATATCATTGAAAGCCACTCTTACTTACTGTATTGTTCCTTTCCAGCCAAGTTCTAGCTTGGGGAGTTTGGGGACTTTTAACCTTACATTCAGTTCAAGAGTCAGCAAACAAATACCATCCCATGGTCACTTCCTGCTGAGGACGCCAGATGCCCCTAGGAATTATCATGTTTCAACCTTTTATGTTACATGGATTTGAGATTAAACTTGACTGTTCTTTTGAAAGCATGGGTAGTCTAATTCCAGGGTTAGTAAAACGTATGAATGAATCATAAGAGAGTGCATTCATGTTTTAGATGCTATTTGCACCGGTTATCCTCTGTGAATGTCAAAAACAAAGCATGTATTTGCCATTCAGTATTTCATTTGGTGTTTGCATGTGAAGGGACCAGCTCCCCATTTCGGCAGCCATAACAGCTGAACACGTGCTTGTCTGACCTTGTCTTAGTCACTAAGGTCAGATGCCTGCCCCTTTTGGCAGCCATAACAGCTGAACACATGCTTGTCTGACCTTGCCTTAGTCACTAAGAGGTCAGATGCCTGCCTCGTGGCAAGGAACCAATCAGAAGTTAGCTGGTGGTGCTATGCTTTATGGCTCTGGGTGTGCTTTACGCACAAGCACACAGCAATGACTCATAGAGCATAGCAACCACCCTGGGAGGGCCTACTGGCCATAACAACCAGTTGACCAATCAACACAGGGCAAGCCCTCTAAGCCTGGAGGCACACCAATCCTGAGCCTGTGCGTACCCCTAGACACTCCCCTTATGCTGCCCTATAAGATCTCTATGCAGCCGGTTCGAGCTGTCTTTTCTAGCCATCCGCCATGGTGGATGGATGGAAGGCCCGAGCTAACATGGGGTTAGCTCGTTAAACAACAATAAAGCCTCATGCAGTTTGCATCAAGCTTTCGAATCTGCCTGGTGATTGGGGTGACTGCGGTCCTGGGCTGAGATCCTGGAGGCCTGAGCTTCAGGGGGTCTTACAAAACTATATGTTATTTTTCCTAGATGAAATACCTCACGAATATGTCTATGGTGACACTCTTGCTAAGCAACAGTCCATCACTCCCATTGTCTGTAAATGGACCCCTACTCTTCAGTTGGGAAGTCAATGACTTTCACGACCTGTCCTCCATCTTGGTGTAAAACTATATTTTCCTGGACTCTTTCTGGGTCACTTTGTTGTCACTCCCAGAGTTGTCTTCCTTCACCAAACTCTCATCTTTGCTTATTTGTGTTCTGAAGATAAGTCTTTTACACCTCAAAGGATAGGGGCAGATTAAAATACCATCTCATCCAGGAAGGCTCCCTCTCCTCTCTTCCACTAGTGCAATGGGCAGTGTTGCTATTGTTCTGATTATTGGGAACTGTGCACAGGGTAGCTTTGCTCTGTTGGTTAATTTCTGTTGTCAACTTCAATCAATTAATTGATTCAGCCTACTGTGATATGTACCAATTCCTAGTGTGTGGCTCCTGAACAGTAAGAATGAAAGAAGCAAGCAGTCAGTATGGGTGGACATGTTTCTCTTAAATCTTGACTTGAGGGGATACTATGACTAGTTGCTTGAGTTGTTGCCTCAACTTATCCAAAATGATGGTATGAAACCTGGACCTATAAGCCAAACTTTTTCTTCCCCTAAAAGGTTTGGTCAGGGTGTTTCATCCTAACAACAGAAATAAAACAATAGCATCATTGGATCTATGTATGTCTACACACACACATGCTTGTAAGCATACACACATACACACACACACACACACACACACACACACACACACACACAGAGAGAGAGAGAGAGAGAGAGAGAGAGAGAGAGAGAGAGAGAGATTAATTCTTTTGCTTTCCCAGGAAGTGATCTGGACTGTTCTCTGGGTGATGGCTGGGATTCCCAGAAGTCAATCACAGACACCCCAGAAGCCTCCTCCTCTGGCCACATCCTGTCTCGGCATCTCAGAGAAAGCCCCCAGAATTCCTCTCTTCAGCCTCAGATGAAAGCATCAAGACACTTCCAAAAGGAAGTTTTGGTGCATTCAAGTGAGTCACTTTTACTCTTGGCCACACCCAAAGAATTCTTTTGTTCTTGCCACCACCTAAGAATAGTGTAACAATGACTAATGTGCGCGTAGGAGCTGCCATCAACCTGCTTGAGGAAGGGTGGACCTAGGCTCCTGCTTGATGTTCAGCTGACATAGGGGAGGCTGCTGCCTTTGAGTGTAGCCGGGGAGTCCCCAGCAGCCCTGCGTTTCCAGGGCCTTCTTTACCAAGAACCTTGGTGTCCGATAAGCATTAGGTTTGGATACAGCTGGGGAGAACCACCGGCCTCGATTATTTGCTTCTTGATTTTTGGCTGTGTGCTTGACATATTCCAAAGAGAGGGGGAACATCTGAAGAAATAAGAGAAGGAAAAAACACATCTTTTACTGCTATGCCCCCAGGAGGGAAAATGATATTCAGCTCTGGGTAGATCCTGGCATGAGTAATGAGAGAAATGTAAGAAGCTCACCACTGTGTGGCTGACTCCAGTTTGCCAGTAACACATCAATAGCATTTTTATGCAGCCTCACATCCAGGGGAGAACAGCTGAGATGTCTCTGTTGAGCTTGCAGAGACCCCCCCAACCCGTAATTTACAGCTCTACCAGCCACCATAGGAGAAAACGTACTAGGCCCTACAAGCGGATTGCCCAACTCTAAAATTTAGCCTTGCATCTGTACAGAAAGATAATCCTACTTCTTACTTTGCAGTGACTAAAATGACCCCAAGGATTTAATGTGTCCTTGTCCACGTGAATGAATACTCAACAGATTTGAGGTTGTCACTGCAGGTGGCAGAGACTGAGCAGAAATGACCCTGCCTTTATAAACCATGAATGAAGAGTGTCCCACTGAGCGTGCCTCCAAAGACTCACGCATGTGCCCCATGCATTGTATTCCCACTGCAGCTGTTCAGGAAATGCTAAAGGGTCTTTAAGCTCCCTGGGCAGGAGTTTCAATAACAGAAAAGCTAGCTTTGACTTCACAGTTCAGTGCCAGCCTATCAATACCTACTGAGACCCAGCAGCCACCTCTTCCAGGGAGCCTAGCCCTCACAGTTCTGCTCCCCAGAACGGCTCTCTTTTATGTCCAGGAGCTGCACCACTGTTGCATGCTTGCCTGTGTTTCTCATCATTCTCTGAGCCTAACTATGGTCATGGTTGTCCTCAGATCCCAGACTGACCATCCAGTGCCTGGGCAGAGCAAGTTCTACCCTATGGTGGTGAAATGATTCATAAGTGTATGGGTTTATCGTGCACATAGGAATACTAACATTGTACAGATGAAGTAAGCCTCTGCATTCACTGCAGAGAATGCAACCTTGACAAATGCATGCTCTTGCTGTATCTGCGGTGTCCGTTGTACCTGCTGTACCTAAATGGCCCCTACTCTTCAATCAAGGCGTACTCTATATGAGGCTACCTCTGATGGGCCTTCTCTGTCTCTTCCTGGGTGGTGGATGGAGTAAATTATTCTCCTATGATTCAAGGGTACTCTGCATGTATAACTTCACTGAAAAATATTTAGGTTCCTTTATCACTGGGCTCTGACTTGCTGGACTCTCTCCATTATTTCTGTTCTCCATGTGTAAGACCTGGGTGAGAATTCTGTTCCAAGTGCTACAGAAGATGCTTGGCATCTTTGTGCCATTGTTCGTATTAATCAGGGCTCTTGAGTTCCAGTGATAGAATTTACTGACTTATACAAATGATAATTCCAAGCAGAGGCCATATTTCCAGTCTTTGCCTCTCTGCCCTCTCTTCTGTGTTGGTGTTGTTCCTCAGAGCCTATCTCAACAAGGCGGTGCCTTGAGAGTCTACAAACACACACCTTTTAGATTCCCAATCTGTCAGAAGAGATTTGCTCATTTAGAGTTACCATGTGAGACCCGGAATTGTTACATCAGTTCTGGGAGGATTCTATTTTCAGGGCAAAAGCAGTTGCTTTGTTGACGATTATGTGAGGTTCCAAAGGGCACTGAATTGAACAGATGCTGGCATGAAAAGTAGAAGAAACCAGCTGCTCCACCTTCTAGCAGAAAACGTGATTCCCCATGAAGAATATGGCATTGCCTTCAAAACTAGGAAATAGATGGTGTGTGGGGGCAGATATTGTTTTCAGTGGAAAATAGAGAAATGAAACAAAAAGCTTACATGTGGAATATTATTAGAGTAATTAGAAGATGTTAAAGTGTGAGGTCAGGAAAAGCATCTAAAGGTTGGGAGAAGCTGGAGGATCCCTGATAAGTCAAAACAGGTACCAAGTCAAGGGCCACTGAACGGCAATGGACAACATGTCCAAAGTCACACAACTAATCTCTTTGTCAAATGCAAAGACACACCCACTTACCCTTAAGCGTGCACAGCCAGTGAGTGATCTTTGCTTTGTCTCAAGCTGGATTTATTTTCCTAATTGCACATGAAATCTGGAGAGATGGAGAATTCAAACACACTTTAGATGGATGGTTGACATTCCACCGAACCCACAGTAATTTATTTAACTCACAGTATACATAAATCCTCCACAATTTGAATGGCATAATTTACTACTGCTCCAGTTTGAATTGCAAGACTTCAGGATCCACCCACACTAGGGGTTCAGTGAGATTTATAGCTAACTCTACCCCCATATCCAGCATAAATCACAAAAATAAAAATACTCATAGTAAAAAGTCTTCTAGATTTAAACAACTGTTTGTAAAACTGTTGTACAAACAACTGTTGTAAAATTAAACTCCTGACACATTTGGGGGAAATTAAGTGGAAATCTATTCATAGATTTCATTTTAAGTCCTCATGTGGTATTCTTTAAATCAGCTCTGATTTCTTACAGCCGTTAATCTAAGACTCAAGGTCATGATTTTCATGATCCCTGTGGTTATAACTGTTTGAAGCTTTGTACTTCTTTCCATCATGGTTTGACAGTATTGAAATAGCTCAGCGACTGCAAAGTTTTGAAAGGAAAATTTCACAATACATATTTTTTTGTCTTCTTGGTCTTTAGAGGTTTCCAGTATGCAAAGTTGCAATTGTCTTTCCATGCCCCATTTCAGACAAAACATTATGTCCTGTCTAGATGTGGTTTTTAAATCTTGGTGCTGGCACCTCATGGCTGTATGATCTTGGACTATTGCATCATGTCTCTCAGTCTTGGTTTATTCATCCACAAAACCCATATAAGGCTCCCTGCTTTTCATGGTTTGGGGGCTGATGAAATAAGCTAATACATGGAAAGTATTTGTTAATAATAAAGCACTCTGTAAATTGTAGGTGTTTTATTATTGTTATTGTTGTACAATCATAATTATCATTACATTTTTAGAGTTCTGACTTTATCACAAACTCTACAAAGGCTTCCTGCAATATCAAAGCAAAGAGCAAGGCTGAAGCATTTTGAGTTGCATAGTCTCTTGTTTTGCTGTAAGAGAGTAAATCTTATCCATTGACTGTGGAATTTTCTAGTCAATGGGCCCATATAATGTGACATGATTTTTAAGAAAAGGTCTTAAAAATTTATGCACGTGTGAACATGTCTGCATGAGTTTATATACACCATGTCTGTGCAGGAGCCCATGGAGGCCAGAAGAGGGTGTCGGATCCTCTGGAACTAGAGATGGGAGCTACCATGTAGGTACAAGGCATGATTTCGATCACTGAGCCGTTGTTCCAGCTCCACTTGACATGATTTTTATATTGTTATTGGTGATCGATTGTTTAAACAGATGTACATTTGAAAGCTATGAAGCAGTTTTAGCTGCTTTAGAAGAGGAATCTCGTTCCCCAGGATTATTAATCAGCAATCTATGATCCATTTCTTCTTCCTGCAGAAGCCGGTCTGATGCACAAGGCCTCCTTTCAGGCAATCCTGCTGGCGGTGTGCTTAATCATTTCTGCCTGTGCAAGGTAATTCTGGTTTTGCTTTCTTGCAATAACATTTCATAATCAATGGGGATCTATAATTGATGGATGGTTTCCTTCCCTCCTTCCACAAACCATTTTAGGTAGCTCTGTAGCTAAGTTCATTTATCTGCCAAGATAGTGCCTTTATTCTTCACATACCTACTGTGTCCTCTACAGTACATACAGAAGCCAACGTTCCTTCCTTAGAAATGGATTTTCCCGTGTGCTATCTTCTGTTTAAGCACTGACGGCAAGGATAGTTACCGCCTATGTTCCCATTGGAGTGCATTCCAGAACATGAGAAGTCCCCATTTCTACTTTCTCTATTGTAGTTTGTATCCTAAAAAACAGAAGAATAAAAAAGATATTCCCTAAAGGATGGCAGTACTTATTCGGAACTAGCAGAGTGCTGCGTGGAAAAACATAGGCAGCCATGGGTGGCTTCAGAGGTGAAGAGAAGGTGATCTTTATACAGGAAGAAATAAAGAGAATTATAACAAGTATTTTGAAACAGCAAACTTTGGCCACAGGGGTTGACAATAAGAATGATGTACTGAGGTTGGAGTGAATGCTGGGGACATGCCAGGCAGATGTCCCCACAGAAGTACTTTGTATATAAGGTTGTGTTTCGCTGGTAGAAACTTTTGGTCCTGGGAAGAGTCTTGTGGAATAGTTACTGTCAGGCAACTATGTAAAGACCCTTTGTTCATATAGATTTGTTGTTTTGTTCTTGGGATTGATACAAGCGACTCTATCTTACACTGTCAACTTTCACACAACCGTTGGTTCCAGAGAAGCCAGCTTGGCATTGCACGGCACACAGCACTCAGTCCTGACTAGAGGTGGGTGTGTTCACCCCTCCCTCCTATTCTCCGAGTTCTTGCCTTCTTGCTCTGCCATTTCCCAGGAGTCCAGGAAAATGATCAAGTCCCTTCGGCACTAGGCCCGTTCATGCCTCAGAGTCTTTGTTCCCTCTGCCTGGAACAAATCTATTTCACTTAAACTAATTAACATGTGACCTTAATTCTCTCTGGAGTCACTTCACATTCTCTAGTAGAGAGACCTTTCCTGCAGGTGTGTGTAGGCAGTAGGGCACTGTAGGCAGTATTTTCCTTTCCTTTCCTTCGGCACTCTTTCTATTCCTGACCTATTACTACAGGCTCAGTTGTCCAAATGTCAATCATCTGGCTGTTCTTATGAGAATGTGAGAAACTTGCATGCTTCAAGCAAGAAAAAAAAAGTGTTTTCAGTACAAGCATGGTGTTTTGAGTTCTACACCTAGAACCCACATTGGAAAGAAAAAAAACAAGTCTTGAAATGTGTCCCGTCACACACATATACCATAAAAACATGTGCACAGGCAAATCAAGCAAATGAGTTCACACAAAAAAAATAGATAAAATTTAAAGTATTTCTTAAAGAATATGAGCAATCCAGGAGGGACACCAATGCATTGTGCTCACTTCTGCATCCTTGATGACGAGAGTTCATTGACATTTTTGATTGAATGGATGAAACAAAAATGAATGGTGGAGTCTTAAAAGCTTCACAGTCTTTGGACTCAGGTAGGAAAATTCTACACACTCTGAATTTCTGCATCCTGAGGGTCAAATACCTCCATATCGCTTGGGAAGGCTGATTTTTATAATACCAACTCCTAGATCCTCTCAATTCATTGAGATATGAATTTAGGCCTAGTGAGAGTTGGTATTTTAAAACAAGCCTCCCACTTAATTATGAGCTTGGAGAAACGTTTTAGATCACAATGGGACCAAAAGAACAAAAAGAGGAGGCCCTCTGGCTAAAAATAGATTGTAACGTTCTTCATTATATACCCCAAGTTGGAAATGGATAATGTGTGTTAGTACAATAATGGCTGGAAGAAATTATGCAGAGTGATCATAGTCAGCATTCTTTTAACTTTGTGTGTTCCAAACTTCCAAGTTTGTCAGGAAAGCCCATCTCACAGGGCTGTCAGTGAAACATTCCTCATGGGTTAACCTATGCAGATGCATCCAGCCTTCAGAAGTAGAGCTCAACTCCAGGTCGCTTTTGTGTGAGCTGTGTTTAGAAACTCACTTCCAAAGGAAGAGAGGAGAAATGGTGTCTACACAGTGTGGTGGCAAGAGCTGGTTGACACCACCACCTCTGGCGATCAAGATTGACATCAATGTGATGACACTGATTATTGTGTGTGCCCATGACCGGATGCAGTAAGAGTAGAACTTTATAGGCAGAGGTTCTTTCCAGTCTGGTCCCACTGTCCTTCAGCAACAAATAAACACACAGACGCTATATGAATTATAAAACTGTTGGCCAATGACTAGGGCTTCTTACTGCCTAGCTCTCTCTTCATTATTAACCCATAACTACTAATCTATGTATTTCTACATGGCCTTACCTTACCAGAGAATGCCTGGCACACCCCATCTTCCCAGTCTCTACATGTCGTCTCTCCCTGGTAGCCTCTCTCTGCCTCCCCTCCCTAGAATTCTCCTCATCTCATAGCCCTGCCTACACGTCCTGCCTGGCTGGCGGCCAATCAGTGTTTTATTTTTCAACCAATAAGAGAAACATATATACAGAAGGGCATCCCACATCAGAACTTTACCTCTATGTCCCAAACCCCAGTCCATCCATGAGAAAAATAAAGAAAATATCCAAATGAAGGACATTTAGCACATTGGACGTCCCCCACAAAGCCAGTAAGGTCATCATGACCATGCTGTCATATCCCAGAGGAGCCTAAGGAGACATGATGACTAAGCATAATGTGTTTGCTAGATGGGATCCTGGAACAGAGAAGGGCCATTAGGTGAAAACTAGAAAATCTAAACTTAACATTTACTCAGATCTGTATATAGTCAACGATATTTTAAAAATGGACTTTAACGAATTTACTATTTGTCTGTTTCATACATGTATATAACACATTCCAATCACATTCATCCCTTTTCACTCTCTATCCTCTCCCAACTTGGCAGAATTTTGACTTGTACTCTGGAATTGTAATTCAACACTACAGTTTGTTCACTTAAAAAAAAAAATTCTTGCTCAATACTTCCCATTATGTATAAGGAACTCTTACAATCTTTTTGATTGGCTACTTCTGCCCTTTCGTATACTTTTATACTTTAGACTTACTCTCTGTCTCTCTGTCTCTCTGTCTCTCTGTCTCTCTGTCTGTCTGTCTCTCTCTCTCTCTCTCTCTATCTGTGTGTGTGTGTGTGTGCGCGCGCGCATGCGCGCGCGCGCGTGCACACACACTTGTGAGCATGTGCAAGTGCTTCCTAAAACCCAGGCTGCTCTTTAAGTCTCTGTGTAGCTGAGGCTGAGGCTGACTGTGTACTCTACACCCCTTGATGCTATCCCCCGAGTGCTAGACTTACTGGCACATTTTACCGAACCTTTAGTCACCTTAGGTTTATATTCCCCTCATGTTTTTATCCTAATTCACAATCAATAAATCTTATTTCTGCCAAAAAAACCCAGATTCTGAATCATTACTCCTTAGTAGTTCCATTCTTTATATTTCTTTAGAAAACAATTAACTAACAAATAATTCAGACCCATCTTGTGTCTTTCCAGCCCTAGCTTTAATCATTTCCCTGAAATTCCCCAAATTCTTTTATTGTAGAACATAATGAGGTCAGGGTGCCAAGCTTACTCATTGGTTTTGGAGTGTCATTGCTTCTAGGGCATGTGAACAGAAATAAGAAATATTTGTGCACATATAATAACCTTGACATATACAGGTACGTAAATTATGTATATATAAACACTCACAGTATCCCAAGTGTGTTCATATTAATACATAGCCTTATCTCAATGCCACATGACTCATTCCAGGTTTTCCTCTCCAGATGAAATAAACAATTTTAACAGACCCACAAACCCTAGTGAAATAGAAGCAGTAATTAAAATCTCCAAACTAAAATAAGGTCAGGACCAGATGGATTCAGTGGAGAATTCTGCCAGAACTTCAACGAAAACCAATGTTAAAAGTCCTTAAATTATTCTACAAAATAGATACTGAAGGGACGTTTCCAAATTTTGTATACAAAACCACTATTACCCTGATACCAGAACCACACAAAGACCCAACAACAAAAAAAGAAATTGTAGACCAATATCCAATCTGAACATAAATGTAAATATTCTCAATAATTTTTATGAGCACTAATTAAGATTTATTCTGTGCTTCCCAGTTCTATGAGATTTTTCATGTAAATGATAAATGTATAAAACCATTCACTTCCCTAACAGGCATCCCTACAGCAACAATAAATGTGCCACTGTGATCTTTCAATTTTGTGGCTCAAGAGTGTCCCATTGTGTTGGTGTATAACTGCCTATTTATATAGCCACTGATCAAAAACATCTTGTTTGCTTCATTTCTTGACAATTTTTTAATAAAATTTATACAAAGACAGAAGGCTTGAACTGAGTTGGATATGCACCAGTGAATGGAATTGTAAGGTCATATAATAAGTCTGCCTTTAATTTTGAATTAAGTACCAAACTATTCCAAAACATTTTCACCATTTTCATTCCCATTAACAATGATGGCCCTGTAGCCTCTCTGTCAACTTGTCATGGCCGTTTGGGGACTAAATGTTCTGATAAATACATAATCATTGCTCAGCACAGCTGTTTGAGCTGTTCTGATAAATTAGTTTGCATTGTCCAATGACAAATGATGTTATATATTACTTTAAATACTTCATATGCATATTTTCTTCCCTGAGATGTGGTGTGTGCTCACATTTACCACCTATTTCAGAAGCTTGCTTGTTTTCTGGTTGTTGGGTTTTATTTTAAAATTATCATACAAAGTAATGATGGCATTTCATATCCATGCCAATTTACTTTGTTGTTATTCAGCCCCCTTGTTGCTAAGGTTTGGTTATTCTAATGTATTCTAGATAGGAGTCCATTAGTAGATTTGTGATTTGCAGATGTTTTCTCCTGACTTTGCATTGTCTTTTCATTCTCTAAACACTGTTCTTCCTGGAGAAGAAGAGCTTTTGTTCTTTAATCTTGGGAAAGTTCAATTATTCACTTCAATATTGTGTGAGATAAGATACATACTTGAGAATGGAGAGGGAAGACAGGAGGGAGAGGGAACTGGTTTTGGTATGTAAAATAAGATTGTTTCAATTTAAATAAAAAAATTAAGAAAAAAGTAAGAAGAAAAGATGTATGCTTGAGCTAGCTTGTTGGAGCCCCTTCCCTATGAGGGGTTGCCATGTTCAGCCTTTACCTGTTGGGAGGAGTGGATGGAGGGATTGGGCTGGGGGAGGTGAAAGGGGGCAGGAAGAGGGCTGGGAGGAAGAACTTTGGTTGGAAAGTAAAATGAAATTTTAAAAAGTAAACAAGAGAAAAAAGATACCTGCCTGAAGTTTCATTCTTTTGCTTGTGAAATGTTCAATTCTTTCAAGGCTGTTTGTGGAAAGGATTTTTCTTTCCGTTGAGTGGCTTTTACGTTTCTGTTAGAAATCAGTTTACAGGGTCTGGAGAGATAGCTCAGAGGTTAATGCTCTTACAGAGGTCCCACGTGCAGATCCCAGAACCCACATCAGGTGGTACGTAACAGCCCGTAACTTCAGCTACAGGGTGATCTAATATCTGTGACCCCACCTCTGTGGGTATTGCACTCACATGGACATACTGTCGTCCTACGCGCGCGCGCGCACACACACACACACACACACACACACACACACACACACACTTAAAAGTCAAAATAAACCTGTAAAAAAATCCATTTAGTGTATCCATGTATTTCTAGTTCAGGGTTCTCTGGTCTCTTTTGTTGCCCTATCTGTCTATCCTTTTGCTGAAACATTCTATTTTTTATTTTGCATCTACATGGTCGTTCTTGACATCCAGAGTCATTCTTTGTCTAAAAGAACACTGTATGTGTTGGAAATACAGGGCTAATATGCTACAACTACACGATCTTGTTTGTTTGTTTATTTATTTATTTATTTATTTATTTATTTTTCAGATGGTTTACAGGAGGAGAATTAGCCAGCATCTTTACCTGCACATTGATGATCACAATAGCTTGTAAGTAACTTTCCCAAGATTGCTGCTCTAATTCTTGGAATTTACTCAAATCGTGGTCATTTAAATAAACAAATAAATATGTATTTCTCTTTTCTACCCAAGACATTGTGAAATCACTGTTTCTCAGCCTTGCCAGCTATCTCAAAGCCACCGCCTGTGCTAAGTAAGTGCTGACTCAGTGCCCTCCCTGTCTGATCAAAGAGGATAGAATCTGGTATTTGCAGATGGTCTCTGCTGAGCGAGAGACGGTGAGGGCCACATAGGGGAACAGCCCCCACCAGCATGGGAAGAATATTTTCTTTTAGTGATAAAACCTAGTAGCAGTCGCAGAATTATGCTTTATTCTCAAAATAAATAGAATTGTATTTTAGGGCCCCAAGACATTGGAAGTAATAGGAAAATCAGTGTCCTTTCAAATTTTTTTAGAAAATAACATTGCAGATTCAGAGCATTGCACTTCCTAAACATCTCATATTAAGACGTCTTTGTGGTACAGCTTCCCAAACGCCTGGCAAAGTGCCCATGAAATGATCTGTTACCAGCTACAATCTCTCTGCCCTCTCAAACTCTCCTAATGAGAATTTCAGAGGGCTTCCAGGGGCTGGGAGATGCTCACAGAATTTAAAGCAGTCTTCTCTGTGGCATCGCTTTGCAAGACAGGCTGTGTTGTTGACCTTCACTGTGGTCCTTGAGACCAGCTACCAAGTCTTACAGAGAGAGCAGGGACTGCAAGTCCAATCGGTTTATTGGCCACTGCACTTATCTCCCTGCATCCTTGCTTATGAAATCTTGGTCCTGACTCTGAAATCACAGTGCGGGAAGTGGAGATTTCTTTTGTTTACAAAACTTGATTGGTGACTAGGGCTTCTTATTGGCTAGCTCTGTCTTAATTATTAACTCATTTCTATTAATCTATGTGGTCTTGGCTTACCAGAGAATGCCTGGCCCACTCTCTCTTCCTGGCCTCTATATGACGACTCTATCTGCCTGCCTTTCCCAGAATTCTTCTCTTAGCCCTGCCTATACTTCTTGCCTGCCCAATCAACCAATCAGTGTTTTATTCGTCAGCCAATAATCGAAATATATATATACAGAAGGACATCTCCCATCACTTACATACTTTAAACCCTGTCATCCTGTGATGTTCCATGGTGGTTCAGTTTTGTGTGCCAAGATGACACCAGCCCGTGCTAGACTAGCAGAAATAGTTCCAGCATTTCCTAGCATGCTCAAGACCCTAGGTTTGACCACCAGAGCCATCAAAATAAAAGGGATTAAGAAAGTGGCTTGGGAGCCGGGTGTTGGTGGTGCACACCTTTAATCCCAGCACTGGGGAGGCAGAGGCAGGCATATCTCTGTGAGTTCGAGGCCAGACTGGTCTCCAGAGCGAGTGTCAGGATAGGCTCCAAAGCTACACAGAGAAACCCTGTCTCAAAAAACCAAAAATAAATAAATAAATAAATAAATAAATAAATAAATAAATGGTGGCATTTTCTCTCCAGCACCACAATAAACAAACAAGAACAATTTTTACCCTAAGAGCTATTTTAAAACCCAAAATTCAGTAGCAATAGCATCATTAAGGTTTCTTAGACAGTGAGACTTATATACGCTCCTCCTATTTAAAAAATTAAATGCACAATTAATTAGAAAGATAAATTGCCATCATGTGTAGAAGTTCTGTGGTGAAGGCAGACTTCCTCAAAGAGGGGATGGGGGGGGGGCAGGGCCTTTAGGCCCTAAAGGCATGGAGAGCTGTCTTCTGCCCTAGATTCTAGGTCTTCTGGACCCAAGTTCCTGAGAGTCTTTAGTCATAGCAACCTCGCTGGGTAATTCTTTGCACATTTACAGTGATAACTTGGAAAAGCATTTTCTGAAACTTTTGCCCCTTGTTGTGTAGTATCACTTAACCCACCGAAACTGTACTGGGATGTGTACAGGGCTCAGTTCATCTGAACAGTCATGAAATGAATCTCTCACATGTGTTTCAAGGTCACAAAACCAAGGTCACAAGGCCAGTTTTAATACTTTAGAGCTTCATACTAGTCACATACATACAATAGGCAGGATATATATTTTTTTCCTATATGGTAACTAAAACATGGAGCTTGTCATTGGGCCAAATGAGCACCAGACTGGGAGAGGTGTGGGGTGTGGGCAGGCAGGCCTTCCTGGAAGAGGCGAAGTGTGATGTGACCTGTCACAGTTACTCTCCCAAGTGGGATTTCAGGCACCTCCCTGCCTCTCTGAGCTCCTTCTTTGTTCTCTCCTAAAAGCAAGTACACCAAGAGTGCAATTCACTGACATTCTCATCTATATCCTCATTTATGGGAAAAGATCTCTCTTTTTTTTTTTTTTGATGATTTATGTACATACTTTGATGTCCACCTAGCCTTCCCTTCTTTTTCTCTTATTGTCTCTCCATCTTTTCCTGCCTCCTGCTCACCAGTTTTCATGTATACACATGTACACATGAAGACATGTGTAAACAAGAGCCGTGTGCACCCCAATGCCATCAAGACAGTAGGTGCTCTACACATATTCATCAGCCCAAAGATGTTTTCTGCATCATTGCTTGAAGGATGTCTTTACACAGCCAACAATTCTGTGCCTGTGTTTTAAAGATGCTGCCACCCTCTCCTTCTTACATGAATGTATCTGAAAGATAATGAGATGCATGCTTGGTAATTAATATCAAGAGTCAAGAATGACGCATAAAAGTCTCCTCTCACAATCCATGATGGGGGTCTGAGGAACTGGGGGAAATCACGGAGTTCAGTTCAACAGACATCCACACTGCAGCCCTCACACACCCATCTTGCACTATGCAAGGATGAATTCTATTAGGTGCCTCCTTCTCAGCATTTCCGTCTTCTCAAGTCATAGCTCATTTTACATTATAAATCAATTTCTTGTCACCCGCCTTCCTCCTCGAATTTTAAGTCTACAGTTGTGAGGGTTGCTTGTCTACTCAACATTGCTGGAGCATCCCTTGTTCATGAAGGTCATCACAGGTATCCCATGCCTCCACTGATGTTTTATCATCAGTGTGAGCGCTCTGCATACCTGTGACAGATACCTTGGTACCAAAACAGGCAGCATGTTGTCCTAGTTTCATTTATGTTGCTATAATAAAATGTCCTAAGAAAAAATCAATATCGGAGAGGAACTGGTTTATGTTAGTATTCAGGAGGCAGCTGTACTGGCCTGTCCTTGGGGTTCTGACAGGATACGCCCTCAGCTGCAGCCACTGAGAGCACCTCCTGTGCACATTCCCTTTGGGCCCTGCCCACCTCCTCTCTCTCTCTCTCTCTCTCTCTCTCTCTCTCTCTCTCTCTCTCTCTCTCTCTCTCTCCCTCCCTCCTTCTCTGCCTGTCTCTCTGTCCCCTCTCATTTCTCTTCTGTTGCTCCTGTCTCAAGAGGCCTGTCTGCCCTCTCCCTCCCCTTTCCCCCCTTCTCTTTCCCCTAATTAAAAACAAAAACAAAAACCCTCAACGTGAGCTCTGTCACATGACACCTTTCTCTTGTGCTGCTTTTTAAAAGTACAATTGTTTGTTTGGCCTAAAATTTTAGTTTACAGTCTTTCACTAAGGAGAAATCAAGGCAGGAACTCGAGCATCTAGTCACATTGCATCCACAGTGTAGTGCAAGGAGAACAAACACATCCCGTCTCCTTTCAGGTAGCTTTCAGTTAGGTCTCCCTGCTTTAGGGAATGGTGCTGCCCACAATGGACTAGGTTTTCTCACCCCAATTAACAGTTTTGACAATTCTCTACAGATACGCTGATCTAGATAATTCTTCTACTGAGGCTCTCTTCTCAAGGGAGTAGGTTGTGTCAGGTTGAAAGTTAAGAGCAACCAGAATACACATGTGCTATTTCCACTGTTAGACGGAAACTTTTCATTCATGCCAATGATGCATGAATTAACCAGTTTTATACAGTTAAGACATGGAAACTACAACCATGTTACCTCCAGGCCAGTGGTTCTCAACTCGTAGGTTGTGACCACTTTGGGAGGTTTAATGACCTTTACACAAAGGTTGTAAATCAGATACCCTGTGTATCAGATACTTACATTACAATTCATATCAGTAGCAAATTTACAGTTATGAGGTAGCAATGAAAATAATTTTATGACTGGGGGTCACCACTACATATGGAGCTATATTAAAGGGTCACAGCATTAGGAAGGTTGAGAGTCACTGCTCTGGGCTGTACTCCTGGGATGGTGCAGATGAAAAGTATTATAAAATGGTAATTAGCCTATTTCTGTGGTGGGTTTCAAAGGTTAAAACCTGTCTAGTGTAAAAGGAAAGGGCACTGAAGATTGTCAGTGGGAAAATTGATGTAGAGTGAACCCAAGTTGAGGCAACACTCTTCTTTTTGATTGTTCAGGCTCCTCTGTGCGTGTGTGTGTGTGTGTGTGTGTGTGTGTGTGTGTGTGTGTGTGTGTGTATTCACTCATTTTTTTCCTTCTCTAATGTAGATTTGACAGCCCTTGAGGAATACTGGTGATGAATGTCTTCAATCTGAATATCCGGAAACAGTAATTTGTAGTCTTCTTGGAATGAGTCAGCCACTTTATTGGAAGGGAATGAGCAAATGGATAACTGAAGAGAAAAAAAAAAAAACAAACTTTGATTTCACCATGTAATTTCTCCCTAAAATCTCAGTTTCCACATGTAATAGTAATTGGTTCACGACATTAATATTAAATTTCCTTTCTTTCGAGAACATTGCCGGTTGAAAGAGAAGGGACAGGGGAAAGCGACAGGGCACAGACCACCTGGAGTCAAAACCCCCATCCCAGTTGTCCCTAAACTGGTGGACCTCAAATATTAATTTTAATTAGAGAATTCTGTGAGTGGGTTGGAACAAGAATATCTCTGGTCTGCCAGCACGCGGTATGCTTCGCTGACCCACTTTAACTAAACAATGCAAACAAGCTTATATGATTAATACGTGTTACATAGGAAATAGGCAAAGTTCGTACTCACAATACAATGGTGCAAAAAATCATCCCCATGTCATGCGACGCCATCCACCCTGAAATCACCACTCGGATGAAGCAGATGCTGGCACCATGTGTTTGAACCTCCAGAACTGTGAACCAAAGGAGTTCTTTTTCATTACTAAGTGTTCTGCCTTGGTATTTCATTATAGTAATGGGAAGTGACTTAAGAGAGTGGCTGATCATTGATGGAAAATGAGCAGGAGAGAGCTGGGTTTTTTTTTTATAATATGAATTCTTCTCTTGAATGTTTTTCCTTACTAAGTTTTTTTTTTTTAATTTCTGGGGAATAATGATCATCTTTTATTTATTCAAATTGTGATTAAAATATGATACACAAAGATTCCTTCAGGACAAAATAAAGGAAAAGTTAGAGTGTTTGAAAACAGAAGAAAATGGTAAAACTTTATAACTGGATGAAAAATTATAGAAGACACTTACTATTCTTATCTCTCACCAAGAAATTTCAGATGTGGCTTGATGAGGGTGCCCTCCGCTATATCCTCTGGTGAGAACCTCTGTGTAGAGAACGGTATGTTTTAAAGTGATAATGCCAAATTAATAGTTTTACATCTGTGATGGTTAATATTCGCTGTCATCTTGTCTGTATTTAGCATCATCCCTGATGCACACACCTGTAGATATTATGTCTATGTGGTTGTTTCTAGAGAGATTAGGCTGAAGAGAGAAAACTCACCATGAACTTGGGTACCAACATCCCATTGACTGGTGTCCTGGACTGAATAAAAAAGAGCGAGGGATAAAGGGAGCTGAGTACCAGCATCCATTTCTTTCTCTCTTTCTTGACTGTGGGCACAATGTGGCCAGTTACCCAGGCTCCTGCCCCTTGCCTTTTTCTATCATGATGAATCGTATCCCTGTCAGCTGTGAACCAAACAAACCTTTCTTTTGCCATGTGCTCTGTCAAGACAATAAGAAAAGTAACTAATATAATATCATTTTTATTTCTATACGCTTTTTGGTTGAATGAAATTGTACTAATAACTCAGCAGACTCACCATCAAATTACATATGTGGTATGTGTGTCGAGTGATTTATATTTACCTATATCCGTATACATTTTCAGGAATCTATTGACCTTGATTCTTAGGACTTTTGTTCATTTGTTTTTACTAGTCTATTTGTGTTTTGACAATTTTTTTTGGTATTTGGTTTCAGAAACAGAATCTCTCACTGTATATCCCAAAGATAGCCTGTGACTCAGGCTGGCCTTGAACTCATGGCAATCCTCCTGACCCAGCCCCCTGAGTGTTGTGATGACAGCCATGAGTCTCCAAGACTGACTGTGCATTTTCACATCAAATTGTGTGGATATCATCTGTATTTTATGAGATAGATGAGATGCAGATATTTCTTCTGAACCCATTGCTTGTGGCATTCACTTTATTGATAGTTTCTTAAGCTGTGCATATGTTTTTAACTTAATATACTCTCACATGTTTATTTTTATTCTTGTTGCCTGCGATTTGGGTGTGGTAATAAAAAAATCATTGCCAAAGCCAGTATCAAGAAGCTTTTTTGTTCTCCTGTTTTCCCATGTTTCTCAAGAGCTTACTTTTAAAACTTCAGCACAGTTTGAGTCGATTAGTACATGCGGTATGATGTAGTTTGGATATGGAATGCCCCCACAGGCTCACCTCTTGAAGGTTTGGTTGACAGCTGATGACACAGTTGAGAAGCGGTAGGAACTTCAGAAAAGTGGACCTAGGGAGGTAATTTGTCACTGGAAATATTCCCTTTAAAGGCACGTTGGGGATGGCCCCACTGCAGCGAGGGTCTGTGCTGATGTCCCATGCTCCTGCTACCATCGGAGGCCGTGCAGACACCCAAGAACGAAGGCCAAGGTAGTGTCTCAGGGCCATACTGCTGTTAGGGGCAGTGGCGACATCCAGACCCAGAGCCTGCTAAGGACCATGTTGGGGTCCATAGTCCTCCCTTGGCTGGGGGTCTGACCTGAAGTCTAGGTACTTAACTGCCACCAATAGTCACTAAGAGGTCCAGGGTTAGGGCTGCAACCTGAGGCCTTGGTGGTGTTCAGCAACCACACAGCTGCCGGAACCATTTTAGAATTCTGCCAGCACTTATTGTTATATTTGAGAACATATTACTGCAAGAACTGTGGCAGGTAAAAAATGGTTTGAGACTTGGCACCTGCCTTCAAGAACTTTGTCTAGTAGAGAAATGAAGTATTAAATAAAACAAGAAGAATATAATATAGCCACTGGCGACAGGATACACTGAAGACCTTGCTTAATGGAGGTCATAGTTCTAGATGTTACATAAAATTATATATGCCATTATTTAAGTAAAAACATTCATTTCTCATAAATTTGAAAGCTGAGAAGTCTGAGCTTTAGTCACTGGTGATTCAGTGTCTGGTGACCTCACATGGAGGAGAAAGGTGCATTATCCCTTCCTCTTCCAATGAAGTCACTGAGCTGGTTCACAGCAGGCCACCTTCATGGTCTAGTTATTTTACAAAATCTACCTGTTAAGGCCATCGCACCGGTCATGAGAGCTTCAGCATATGAATTTGGATATGAACAAGACCATATAAAAGCTATGATGTTCACTATGGTTATCTTGAGTTGCCAAAACTACCTAAAATCACTGAGAAGAGAGTCTCAGTGAGGGATTTTGTCCACGTTGTATTGGCCTTTGAGCGTGTCCATGTGGGATTATCAAACTTCAGTTAATTGAAGCAGAAAGACCCAGCCCACCGTGGGTAATCCCATTCCGTCAGCAGCAGAGCCTGACTGTATCAGAGTGGAGAATTCAATGTGGGCACAAGCAAGCAAGCATGCTTGCCCTGATTTCTTTTTTCTCTTGATATGCTGTGGCTAATTGTTTGAAGTTCCTGCCTTGACTCCCCAACAATGACAGATTATAATTTAGGATGTAAGATGAAACACATTCCTTTCTCTACTGAGTTTCTTTTGGTCAGGGCATTTTATCACAGAAACAGAAATGAAACTAGAAAATGTGTGCCCAGCACTAGTAGAAAGTCAGATTTTGCTGAAGTGATCACATTTGACTTGAGTGTGTCTTCTAAAGATCTTTACTATAGATAATTATTTTGTTACTCTAGAAACAACATATAGTTTATAGCCATATATCTAATTCACCTATATAAAAATTTAACCGATCATCACACTTTCTGGTTACCAAATAATCACCCTAAGCTTTCTGGAAACCCTGATGTTTCCTAGTAAAGGAAAAATTGTCTTTCCAGGAACATGTATCCAAAGACTGAAAACTGACCAAGCATGTAATTTCAAGTGTCAAATATGCTTCAGAGACAAGATAATACATACATAAATAAAATCGGTTTAAAAAAAAGCATTTACAAACCAGGCACACGCCTTTAATCCCAGCACTGGGGAGGCAGCAGCAGGCGGATCTCTGGAAGTTCGAGGCCAGCCTGGTCTACAGTGTGAGTTCCAGGACAATCTCCAAACCAATACAGAGAAACCCTGTCTCAGAAAAACAAACAAAAAAGCATTTACGAAACCCAAAGTTTCAATTATTCATGCTAATTCTTCCTCAGGGACACTGAGAACCTAGATATTGTGGTTCTCTTTAGGGGAGAGACAAGGCAACAATGTAAATGAAAGCTTTTCTCTGTCTCACCTGTCCCAATGGACGGGTTTCCCTCCTGCCTGCTGGTTCCCACAGCTGCTTATTAAATAGTCATTCTGAGGCTTAATATTAATTATAATTGTTTGACCAATGGTTCAGGCATATTACTATCTCAATTAAATGAACAATTAAATGAACCCATTTCTATTTTTCTATATTTTACCACGAGGCTCTTGGCTTTTTACCTCACATCTTGCTTCTCCTGTGGCTACATGGCCTCTCCCCGACTCCACCTTCTTTCTCTTCCTGTTTCTCTGTTTGGATTTCCCACCTGGCTCTATTCTGCCTGGCTATTGGCCAAATCAGCTTTATTCATCAACCAATAAAAGCAACACTTATGCACAGCATACAGAAGGACTTCCCACACCACAACAAACCATTGAAAATGAGGAAAAGGAAGAAGAGTACAAAAATGTACTCTTAGTGGTGAGAAGACCATAGTGGTGAGAAGAAACAACCACTGGGGATCATACCTTTGGCCTGAACCTGCCCTTGCAGGGGTAGCTTTGCCTAACATCCTGAAAGTCTCTTCCGTCAGGTTAATGTTGTGTGTCACCTTGGTTAGGCTATGGTGCCCAGTGGTTTGGTCAATACTGGCCTCAACATTGCTGAGAAAGTATTTTTAAAATGTAAATAACATTTACAATGCTGGGCATTAAGTAAAACATATTGCCTTCCATGGCGTGGGTGTGTGGTGTGCCACATGTCTGTGAACAGAGAGTGAGGCTTTTCAAAAAGGAGTGAATTCAGCTGGCATCTGTGAATGTCAGCATCCTGACTGAGTCCCCAGCTTACAGGCCCTAGACAGCTGCATGGTGTCTCAACTTGAATCACTATGTTGTGAGCTACCCCCAATGACACTGTACTAGCCAGCACCAACGAGTCTATAAATCTTAAAAATCATTGCTCCTTGTAGGGCTGCAGAGATGACTCATTAGTTAAGTAAGAAAGCTTGCTGCTCTCCCAGAAGACATGAGCATGTATGTATGTACATATGTGTTTATGCTTGTATGTGTTTGTCTATACACAAACACACACATTGAATATGCTGTCAAGGCCCTCCAGAGAATAGAACCAATAGGATTTCTCAATTAATGCTTATAATAACACAGCTGTATATGACATGTATACAATTTAGACAATGAGAGTACAACTTCATAGTGTGGAATATTTGTAAAATATGTAATATAGTTTTTAATCTGTGATTTATAATTTAGGGTATGTTATAACCAATGGGATATGGATAGAAAATGTAACTATAGATAATACATCACATACCTTATTGTTTCTATTTCCCAGGGGTAATTGGTTAATGCAGCAGGCATGCTAATTTTCATTCTGTACTTCTTATAGGTGACCTGAAGGCATCTTTACTTTCCCAGGAAGTCAGTAGAGCTCTAAATTTCAGTCAGGCTTGTCTGACTCACTGTAGCGCTCTCCCCACTGCTGACTGTCACTGAGAAAGGAGTACACGAGGGGAAGTGGCCCCAAAGACCAAGTAGTTCAAGCTCCGTTACCATCAGAGTATTAACTCAGGGGACTTTGTCCATGAGGCCAAAGACTAAACAAAAGCCAAAAAGAACTATGGTTTCTTTTCCATTTCTATCGCAGGGTTCTGAAAAGTAATATTCCAGAATTTCTAGGAATATATACAGTAAGGAGAAATGCATTGCCTCTCCCACTTCAGGATGCCTGTTGCAGACAGACGATGCCTTTGTGACTTTAATGGCTCATAAGCTAGCTGCCCCTTAATGGAGTACCTGCAGGTGCCCGAAGCTTCGTCCATCTCAGGCCTCACCACAACCCTGTGTCATGTTTCTGCCATGAAACACAAACCCAGGTATCATCCTACACAGTTCCCTTTCATCCTACAAGGATGCCACCCAGTACATGTAGCCTCCAGGCTTGCCTGGTATGTCCTCTCTTTTTCTCTCAGGCTGGGGCAAGGGCTTGCATGGTAGTGGGGGAGACCAGGGGGAACACCCAGGCCTGGTGTAGCTCTGCTGCCCTGAAAGAGAAGAGGTCAGGTGTGAAAGCCACATGGCTCAGTGAAGGCAGAGTCTGGCTGCACCAAGTCTCCTGTGCCGTCACCCTCACCCTACCCCCACTGCAGATCTGCTCCAAGAGCTTTCTACTACGGTTACAGCAAACAACTGAGATGCAGAGCGATCGGCCTGCCCTGCCAAGTGTGCCAGCCTCCACCCAACAGGCATCCCACTTCTGCTCACACACAACAGCAGACCCAGGCACCTGCCAACTTGGCACACTTTGCCTCGCTGCCAGATTTCTGAAGCAGGCCTTGACGAAGGTCTGATCATCTATTATTTTTTCTCAAAATCTATCCCGCTGTGTGGGCTGCATCCCATCCATCTGCCCATGCTGGGTGAAGTCTGCTACGGTTGCTGGCTACACCTGCTAGAGGACCAGACAGGGTTCCTTGGGGTGGGGCAAATAAGCAGGTAGGTGCTAAAGACTGGCAACCACTTGCAAAAAATCGCCTCTTTCTTTTGTAGCCACACAGGAAATAAAAACAAAGACAACGAGATGCCGGTGTGGGTGGAAACCAAGGATGGTGTACTAAGACTCCAGTGTAAAAGTCATTTTACATTCGAATTGCATTTAGAAAAGGAAGGGAACCCTGCCTGGTCCTCCAGCCCAACCCAACCAAAGCAGCCTCCTTTGTGTAAATGAAGCTCAGGTTCAGCTGCAAGCCATGGGCTTGTGGGGGTCTGATGGAAGCAGTCATAGCTGCTGCTCTGCTGATCTCGTTTCTCTCTCCCGTTTTCTTTTTCTGCAAAAGGCAAAATAAAATCAAACACTTCACTCCAGAGGCTCCCACCTTGTCCATTCCCTAATCGTGTTTCCCTCCTCCTCCTCCTCCTCCTCCCCCTCCTCCTCCTCCTTCTCCTCCTCCTCCCCCTCCTCATCCTCCTCTTCTCCTCCTCCCTCCTCCTCTCCTCTCCTCCTCCTCCTCCTCCTCTCTCTCCTCCTCTCTCATCCTCCTCCTCTCCTCCTCCTCTCTCCTCCTCCTCCTCCTCCTCCTCCTCCTCCTCCTCCTCCTCCTCTCTCCTCTTCCTCCTCCTCCTCCTCCTCTCTCCTCTCTCCTCCTCCTCCTCCTCTTCCTCCTCCTCTTCCTCCTCCTCTCCCTCCTCCTCCTCTCTCTCCTCCTCTCTCCTCTCCTCTCTCTTCCTCCTCCTTCTCCTTCTCCTCCTCCTCCTTCCTCCCTTCCTCCTCCTTCTCCTTCTCCTTCTCCTCCTTCTCCTCCTCCTCCTCC
This sequence comes from Cricetulus griseus, assembly GCF_003668045.3. Lineage (NCBI taxonomy): Eukaryota > Metazoa > Chordata > Mammalia > Rodentia > Cricetidae > Cricetulus > Cricetulus griseus. The sequence continues at coordinate 22,080,949 of NC_048603.1, forward strand.
TCCTTCCTCCTCCTCCTCCTTCTTCTCCCTCCTCCTCCTTCTCCTCCTCCTCTTCCTCCTCCTTCTCCTCCTCCTCTTCCTCCTCCTCTCCCTCCTCTTCCTCCTCCTCCTCCTCTTCCTCCTCTTCCTCCTCTTCTTTCTTCTCCTCCTTCTCATCCCTCTCTCTCCCTCTGTATGATGTGTGTATGTATGTACAATGTGAGTGTGCATGCGTGAGGGTGTGTGAGCAGAGCAGGCACATGCTGGCCAAGACTGACACCCTTACTCTGTATGATATGTGTGTGTGTATGTATGTATGTGTGTATGTATGTGTGTGTATGTATGCATAATGCAAGGGTTCATGCATGGTTATGTATGAATAGGCACATGCAGGCCAAGACTGACGCACCCACTCTGTATGATGTATGTATGTATAATGTACATGTATGTATGTACAAGCATGAGGATGGATGAGCAGACACATACTGCCCAAGACTGACACCATGATATTCATCCAAGGAGACTTCTTTGCAAGGCTGACAGGCGATGGAAACGCACCACCCAGAGAGACTTCGGATTGCACAGTAACTACTACCATCTGTGGCCAGTCACATGCCGTTGCCCTGTTGGAAGCAGAGGGACCTGCCAGATGACAGGTCCAGACCCTGCTGTGTTGGCTCCGGAGGAGTACCATCAGACGCCACGTGGTGCTACCGTCACGCCGGCCCCGCCTTCAACATGGGGCAAGGTGGACGGGTGGGAAACGAGCTTTAGACACTTTCTCAGAAGGGTAAAGGGTCATAATAAAACCTAGAGCTTTCAGTGTTCTCAGTCGGCCCTTCCTCCTGCCCTCCCTCCCTCCCTCTGCGTTTTTCGGGCGTGTGGTCACTCTATGACCAGGGCCAATCCAGTGCCAGGTGAGGAAATACAGAGTGGATGATGCCCAGCTGATTCTACTAAATGCTATCCAACTGGGTGCTGCTTGCAGCGGAGAACTTTTGTCTCATGTTGATCCTGGTGCCGCGGTTGGAATATTTGTCTCCTGCAAAACTCAGATTGAAATTTGTCATTGCCATAGCATCCAAGAGTGGGATACCTAAGAAAGGTGAAGCCACAAGGCTCCACCCTCGTGGGTGGCATTGGTGTTGTTATAAAAGGGCATTTCTACCCACTCTCTGTCTTGCCTTAGCTCTTCCACTTTCTGTCTGGAATGATGCAGCAAGAAACTGCCTGCCCGAAGCCAACATCTCCATCCTAAACTCCATCTCCAGGCTGTAGAACCTTACCCAGTGTGAGGCAGGCTGTTACAGTATGACAAAACAGATTAAGACGCCCGGTGTCTCTTCCTCCTCAATTCTGGCTATTTATATAGACATTCAGGTGCATACATGTAGCCAGCCCTGTCACCCTCTCATAATTGTTATGCTCCCATGGTTGCCTTTTGCAGCATGTGTACCTACACAAGCAAACATTTCTCTGCTAACTGTTTATGTTTGAGTCCCACACAGCCAATGAAAACCTGCCTGACAGCAATCCCTGGATGCCCCGGATAGAAAATGGGCCACACCTCCTTGAGTACGCTGGATCCAACTTGCTCCATTTCAACTGACACTCCGGCCAGAGCTTCGGATACTGACTTTAGTCAAGTTGAGGATTTCAAGCGAGATCTTCAATCAAGCGAATTCCATCTAACATGGACTGGATACAATCCATTCGAGACTTTCACTATACTAACATTTTCTTCCTAAAGGACCCCACAAGGCTATCGTCATCCCATTTCAGCAGGAGAATGCTATGTCCCCTTTTCCCCCATTGTTGTCACTAAGGATAATGTACACCTAGTTAGGGATAGCTTCCTATTGTTTATGGTTGGGATTAGAAGGTGTTCAGGCTTGAACACCTTTTTCAGATGACTTTAGGATTTAGTTAAAATAGATAGTTAGGATGTGACATAAGCAGACTGTTGTATCTTCTTATATTTCACCTTTATGATTGTTAATTTTGGATACTTCACACTGTTAAGTCTTAATCCTCTTTTAGACTAAAAGGGGAATTGTTAGGGAAGTTGTAGCCACGCCTGCTTAGGGGCTGGCTACAGGTGTGCCTGACCACGCCTACGAAGGCGTGGTCAGGGTGACGTAAGTGAGGGACACTTACACGGTAGGCTGCTTTTGCTTTCAGTTTCACCTTTAGGCTTGCTGTACAGACTGCTGCCCACCCGGCTGGCTACGTCGCTCTGTAAGTAAGGCTTTTTCCCTAATAAAAATCCCTTGTATTTCTACCTGGCTCTGTATTGGTAATTTCCCACATTACATACACACATAAAAAATAATTGTATTTGTTATTTGATTTCTTTCATGTTTTTATCGTATACATCTCCCACCTCCAACACCATTGACTCTGTTCAGATTTTCCAACATGCCATCTTGGTGTCTACCTCAGTGTAATATAACATTGGAAATCCCCTTATATAGCATTTCATAGCGCCGAAGGAACTCAGATATGAATATATTGACTGGAGTCTAATTTATCAGCTCAGTGTCAGCATGGAAACCCCACAGGAGAGTTGTCCCTGGGAGGAAGCTTTGCCTCGTGGAGGTAACACAGGCAGTGGTAGATGTTCAGGTTTTTCTTTAAGAGCTCCGTGTCTTAAGGGAAGTCAGTCAACCTCTCTGAAGTTCGGAATTATCCTTAAGAAAAACTAGGAAGATATGGGAGATGGCTCTGAGTCCACAGCCCCCAGCTCCCATGTAGGAAAGCCTGGTGTGGGGGCCCAAAGCTCTTACCCCTGCACTATGGCTGCAGAAGCAGGGACTCGATGGCCACATAGCCCGTAGGAATCAGTGACTCCCATGTCCAACGACAGACCCTGTCTCAAAAAATAAGATGAAGAACAATGAGGAAGACCTCTGAGGTTGATTTCTGGCATTTGGGCATGGGCTGGTGAGATGGCTCAGTGGGTAAGAACACTTTCTGCTGTTTCAGAGGACTGGGGCTTGGTTCCCAGCACCCATACCGGGCAGCTGACAATTTTACTTTCAACACAGTAGAGCAGAGGGAGATTCTGAAGGCGGAACTACAGAGTGTGTACCCAGGAATCCACCCAGAGTTCATCCTACACCATGTAAAGTTTTCATCTTCTTGATAGATTTGTGCTCTGTGGGGCAGGGTGTGGTTTGTCAGTAAGTGGCTGTTGTAAGGGTTTTATATCTAGCTTCAAACACCTCAGGGAAGGGGAAAATGATCAGGTAGGGCCTGGAGGCTCACGTCCCCAATTGGTGTTGGGTGGGTTTGGTGATAAATTAGCACACAATGAACGGTGGCAAGCGTGGAAAGCAAAAATAGCACGATTTCATGGTAGAGAGCTTGAGGTTGGAAGACGGTCACAGGCTGAGGTCCTGAACTCTCCACCTGTGGAAAGTCAGGTATCCCCTGTGGCGGTTTGAATAAAAATGGCCTCCAAAGGCTCAGCAATTTGAATACTTGGTCATTAGGGAGTGGCACTAATTAGAATTAGGAGGTGTGGCCTTGTTGGGATGGGCGGGGCCTTATTGGGGGGGTTGTCTCAATGGGCTGGGAGATTTTCAGATGCTTAAGCCAGAGTCGGTGGCTCTCTGCTTTGTAGGGAAAGCTGTAGCCACGCCTTCTTAGGGGCTGGCTACAGGTTTCCCTACAATTCCCCCGCAGTCACTCTGACCACGCCCTCACAAGCCTGATCAGGCACACCTGTAGCCAGCCCCTAAGGAGGCGTGGCTACAGCTTTCCTTACACTGCTTCTTCCTGCTGCCTGCAGATCCAGATACAGAACTCTTAGCTCCTTCAGTGTTAATGTCTACCTTTGTGAGGCCATACTTCCTCCCTTGACAGTAGCAGACTAAGCCTCTGAAAATGTAAGCAAGCCCCCAGTTAATTGTTGTCATGGTCCCTGTGTCCATGACAGAACACTGATTAAGACATTCCCTAAGTTTCTAGTTCATCATCATCTGCTAAGTCAATAAGGCCGGTTTCTTTATACAAGTGAAGATTAATTAGCAGAATGCAATAGAAGCTTCCAGATTATAAGACATCAATGAAGGTGGCGTATACTATGAATGACAAGAATGGCGACAGCTGCTTGTCGACCACGTTGAAATGAAGCAGTATTTGCTTTAGGAAAACACTCTTAAACCAGGCCTCATCAATATGCTTTGAGAAAAACACACACTGGTTGGACCAGGATGATGGTGGCACCACCATTTTGTTGAAAACAAAGTTCTGTGGGGAGATCTTTTTGTCAGCATTGTTCACTGGTGCTCCAAAGTTCTTAGGATGACGGCTCCGTATGTGGGCACTGCTCAGAAAATGCTTACTGAATGATTGAGTAAATCGTGTCTATTAACGTATTTGGTTGCCAGTGTGATGGAAGAAGTCACCAAGTGCTAAGCCCAGGAGACATATAGGCTGGTTTCTGTCCGCATGAGGTTCACAGCTCAGGAGACATATAGGCTGGGAAAGGTTTAAATCAAGTCTGACCAGTGCTGAACCCAGAAGTAGCAGCAGCAGCAACAACAGCGTAGGAGTTGACAGGACAGACATTGATATTGCTATCTATCTTATAGATAGAAGGTCTAGAATTCACATATATACTCACTCTTTCTCTGTTCTTCATCTCAGCAAACACAGCACACAGGAAAGCTGAAAGGCCACAGATTCCCCTCCTTTTCCTCCTCAGTGAGTCCCAGGGTCTCTTCTTCCTCCCACCCAAACCATCTGCTTCTCTCTACAACTACTGGTCGTCCCTCCAGTACAGCCGCTGTTAACCCGCCTTGTTATCCTGTCTCTTTTATCTTTCTCATGACTGCAGTTCCTGCCTCTCTCGCTAGACTTTCTAGTGTGCTTGGCCACGCTGCAGCCACAACTGTCCTTTAAAGCTGTGATCAAGCACACCCCCCCCATCACACTTGGAATCACACCCTGTCTCCTCCACACAAGCCTGACTGACTACCTCCCTCTAACATCTTATCCCCACTCAACGGTCAGGCCCCATCAGCCTCCCACTCCTGTCCTTCTGGAAGGCCAAGTTCTCTCTACGCTGAGAGCTTTTTGCCTTGCTTTTCCCTGAGGAAGTTCTCTATACAGATGTTTTCTTCTTACTTCCATGTCTTACCCCATGATTTTGAGACCTACTCTGATGACTGGAAAATCTCTCCTCCATGCTTCTCCCATCTCCTTGTTTTCCTGTCTTACCCTGCTCAAAGTCTTTAATCTAATGTAGTGTTCATTTGTCTGTGCTTTGTGAATCGTCCCTAGAGTAGAGAAGAAAAGGTGGCTGAGACCTTTTCCATCTTGATCTCGAAACTCCCTCCCAGGGCCTTGACACTGATTCCTGGAATTAGTTAATGGGGTAACGGGTCAATACTACCCATGCAAATTAGAAAATTTTACATTACAAACATGATGCTCTAAGACTGACTTTTTTAAAACTATGTGTATAAAACTTGTGTGTGTGTGTGTGTGTTTGTGTGTGTGTGTGTGTGTGTGTGTGTGCATGTGAATGTCAGACGACAACTTTCAGTAGTCAAATGTCTCCTTCCTCCTTGCTTAAACAAGGTCTCTTTTGTTTCTGCTACCCCTCATATACCCGAATAGCTGGCCTGTGAGGTTCTATGTGATTCTCCGTCTCTCCATTTCCCCCTTGCCTTAGGAGTGCTAGGATGAGGGATGCACCACACCACATCTATGTTTTACATGTGTGTGGAAGACCAAACTCAGGTCATCAGGCTTGAGCCTCGTGCACACCTGTCTGATGAGTCACAGCACAGCCCTAGACATGATATCCTTGAAACAGTTATTGTATACATTCATGCACACATGATAGATGAAAGATGTACACACAGGGTCTGTGCACACAGGAAGCAGGTAAAATACAGAGTAGGTTTAAAATACATGGTAGATCTAAAATTAGAGCATGAGCCTAGATTATTGTTATGTATCATGTACGCGTATTGAGAAATCATCTTCTGTTGCCTAAATAAGTGCTACTATCATATGATAGTTTGGAAAATGCAGACACTGGCTCAGTGTTTTGGAAATACGGAAATGTAAAAAATAGTTTCCAGTGTACACAATGTCATTTCTCTTCCTGTAACCCAAGCATTGAAAATGCTGTTTCTCTCCAAGCTGGAATGGACAGCTATGGATTCTGGAAGTGTCTGCTGCCCATGCCTCCCTCTCCTTTGGGGTAAATGGTTCCCAGCAGGGCTGTGTGACAGAGAAGGTGAGATCAGGTTCAGCTGCTGCCACCAAACTTGAAAAGAGTTGATTGATACGACGAAGGCTTTTCACAAGGAATATAAATCAAAGACGATGACTGACAGCAAAATAAACATTCTAGAACCAGAGTAATTAGGAATATATTAGCAAGTAAAATAAACTTATTATCATTAGCAAAATTGGCAGCTACTTGCAATTTCCCTAGAGGCCCCATGTCACTTTTTTTTCCCTGTGGATTATATTAGGGAAGATTAATGGTTTTGGAGACACTGTTTTAGTGCTGACTGTATTTATTTCTGTCCTTATCTGCACTTAGCTAAGTTCAGTGGTCCTCAGATAATAATCTGTAGCCATCAGATCTTTTGTGAGCTGGCCCCGGTATTGTAACATTGATTCTGAATAAAACAGTTGCTTACTCAATTCTCAGAGGAAATTAAATTAGCAGATAAGGGATTGGTTTTTGTTTTTGTTTTCTTTTTTAGTTTCTTTTTATAAATTTTTCTCTTTTATATCTTTTCAGGCCTTTAGCACCTGTTACCACTTGTCTCCAGGAAGTGCTAATAAGTGATGAATCCAGTGAATTTGAAGCAAGTAAAATATAACTTCGGAAAAATATGGGCACTGCCTTGCTCAGATCCTTGTAGGAACCTGATTTTGGGGGGCTTCAGTTGGATCCAGCTGATTTGCCTGGTTTGTACCTGAGAGGGGGACTGTGGATTGAGAAACAGCAGGTAAAGATAGAGACATAGAATAGGGTCAGGAGGGCAATCCAGTGAATATTGAACACCCCCAGCTTATTCTTCAACATTCTAATATACCCAAACCAAAATGGGGGTGCAAGAGACTTCTTTATCAAGATACTAGGAAGAAATAGACTTACTTCCTTAATTTTCCAAACATTCAGTAGACGAAATCTCTTGTTATCTGATTTCAAGTGTTAAGGGTAACCACACTTTAGACCAATTCTCTTATTATTTAGATAAGTCATCCATATCTTAGACCTTTAGGTCTTATGTCTTTATCCTTGGAAGAGTAAGGATAGTTTCAAATTCTCTGACCTTAAGTCAGAGATGAAGTGAAGCCATTTTTATGGACCCCAACAGATTGGAAGTGTCCTCAGTCTTTGAGGCTGCTCATGTGGGTGGATCTTTTCTGCTGCCAGGAGAAGGGTTGACCATGTACTCTCTCATGTCCTCGGATCCAGCTACTCTTCCCCAATGGGAAGAATGTCTTTGAGCTTTAAGGCATACCCTTGGTATCAATGAGGGGTTCTTTGCTACCAGCAGTGAAAATAACCCAGGCAATAGAATTGAGAGAACTGCACTAGTTTTGGAGAGTTCTTCCAAATAGTGAGTATCTAGGGAGGATGCACACACTGAAGTTATTTGGCTTTGGTCAAAGAAAGGTCTGCCATTTGTCTTAAAGGCTAGGTAAATTCCTCCTGACTTTATCTGGGGACCTGGAATCAAGTGACGAGTCTGACAAAATGATTTATGAAGAGAGCTGGTGGCACCCACATAGTTTGGGGGTGAAGGATTTCTACATCAGAAATACCAGCCTTATAATTGGAGTTAGAAGTAAAACCTCTAAGTCACATGATGTCAGTTGATCTGAAGGCTGACATTAACCACACGATCAATGAATCACTCCTATGTGGTGTCTTGACCCCAAAGCTTAAATCAGCTCTTCAAGTTGGCATGTTTTCTCTATACAAAGGATTCTGAGAGAATGACATGCATGCCCTTACCACCAGGAGAACAGCAGGAAGTCCCGCCCTCTGTTTCAAGGTCTCTTCCTTCAGTAGACCTCTAAGTATACCCTTCCTTCAGGAAACTGTATCTGAGAGTCCAACAGCTTGCAGTAAAATCTGTGAGTCCTTCCACAATCTGACTTTAAGGGCGGTTTTGGAACCCCAGCCCAAACTTGCTGTGTGTGTCATATTATAGAAAGTTGTATATGGGGAATTTTGTACTTGATCTTCATGAACTACAAGAGAGACAGAGGTGTTTAAGTATTGGATTCCAGTTGCTAGATTCTTCTGCCACTGATGCAATAAGCCAAATCAGACCAAATTAATAAATCCAGATTTAATAAGTAGGGCAGTGTAAACCAGAGCACTTCTAGGTGCTCAGGAAGGCAGGGTTTCTGAGGGGAGAGGTCACATGTAGCAGATCTATGGGCAGGGTTTCAAATAGCCACTAGGCACCATCCTGGTCATCTCCAAGGGAGGAGCCGCTGATGGCAGGCTTTCTGATGGGAGAGGCCACTGTTAGGCAGGCTTCCTGATGGGGGGCAGGGTCTGGGTAGAGAGCAGTGGGGCTTCCATCCTCCTAGTCAAGGGGAATTTGCAACACTGGAAATTAGAAACCCTTCAAAGCTAGAGCCACGATCAACAGCAGCCATGTTCCAGCTGAAACAGTTTGACCAAGACACAAAGAGTGTGATTTTCCCCAGTGAATTCATCTGTGAGTGCTCCTCTCAATAAAGGCCCAGATATGCGCCCCTACACAAGTACACACATATTGGTGGGTTTTCCAGAATTGAAAGAAAAAGATTATGGTTACTTTAGCTTTTGCAGCAAAAAACAAAAACAAAAGAATGATGGAGAATGTCCTTCTGTGCGTGTTTCTCTTATTAGTTGATGAATAAAGCACTGTTGGCCAATAGGGAAGCAAGATAGGTGGGACTAGAAGTAGAGGAGGATTCTGGGAAATGTAGTAAAGAGAAGTCACCATGTGATCCAGGCAGGAAGTGAGGTCGTAGCAGGGTGGAATCAGTAAATGAGCAGGGACAAGCAGGAAGTCAGTCTTCTTTTCTCTTCTCTTCTCTTCTCTTCTCTTCTCTTCTCTTCTCTTCTCTTCTCTTCTCTTCTCTTCTCTTTTCTCTTTTTCCTTCCCTTCCCTTCCCTTCCCTTCCCTTCCCTTCTCTTCTCTTTTCTTCTCTGTGGAGATGCTGAACAGATGTGATATAGACCCCAATGGAGTAAGGGACCTGAACCCTTTCTCTGGTAAGAGAAAACCACATAATACTTAGATGAGTAGAAATGGGTTAATTTAGACAGAGTTAGCAAATAAGAAACCATAGCCAACAGCTTATAACTAATATAGTGTCTGAGTGTTTCTTTGGGGCAGAGAAGGGCAGTGGGACCTAGCCAGGCCAGAGGAACATTCACATTACAAAAAAACACAAAACAAAACAAAACAAACTAGGCCACAAGATTGCCTTGTGCCAGGACTCAGGAGAAAGATACCATAAACCAAACCATGACAACTATGTGCCACCAGAGTAAGACTATAAGGTATGATCAACATGAGCAAGATTTCAGTCTGTATAAATAATTATCTGCTCAGAAAATTCTGAAGAATCTTTTCACTGAGGATGGGAGGAGCCAGAGAAGTCAACTAGTTACCTTTCCACAGAGGCACCAGAAGGATGGAGCTGAGAGGAGCAGAGCCTGCATGGAAGTGCAAATAAGAAAACCAGTCAGGGGGCTGGAGAGATGGCTCAGAAGTTAAGACTGCTCTTCCAGAGGACCTGAGTTCAATTCCCAGCAACCACATGGGGGCTCACAACCATCTGTAATGAGATCTGGTGCCCTCTTCTGGTGTGCAAGCATGCATGCAGATGACTGTATACATAATAAATAAAATCTTTAAAAAAAAGAAAACCAGTCAGGAGACCTTGACAGGAACATGGCATACAAGATGCTGATGCAAGAGATGACAATGTAGACGTGGGGGTTTTCACTCAGATTGTAGAGTGCTTGCCTGGTATGCTTGAGCCCCAGGGTTCAATCCTGCAGCATTGCACAGACTTGGCATGGTGGTGCACACTGTGTTCCAAATACTCAGGAGATGGAGACAGGAAAAATCAGAAGTTCAAGTTCATCCTCAGGTTCGTAGAGAACTTAAGGCCAGCCTGGGTTACACGAAACTCTAGCAAATAATAATAATAATAATAATAATAATAATAATAATAAAAGTTTCAGTTTATCGGATCTTCTCTATCAGATTGAGGCAAAGTAGATCAAATTTCCTTATCTGAAAAATAGGAATAATATTAGTTATAGGGAGATGATCTATGGTGGTGATTACCTTGTTAGAAAAAAAAGAATAACTAACTCCAGGATGGACTAGCTAAATAATGCATATATGATCAGTCACTCAGCAAATATTTATACGGCATCCAACTATCAGGACTTGTATAGAGAGGATCCAGGGATAGAAATGAATCAGCAAGGAACAAAACTCCCTTTTTGCCCTTCTGTAGCTTTCAGTCTGGAGTATGAGGCAGCGTAGATTTCAGGTAAGTTCCTCTAAGAGTTTTAAGTGAACCATGTCAGTAACCTCTCATAGGGACTGATATATGAAAGAGTGAAAGGAAAGAAATAAAGGAGGGGAAGAGAGAGGAAGGAAAGGGAAAGACACAAGAGGAAGGGAGGGAGGGGGAAAAGGAAGGAATATCTGTTGTAAAGGTAACCTCAGGAACTTACAACAAAGAAATAGATGTTGCAGTGAGGAAATCCTCATGAAGGAAAATTAATACCAAATACAATGGAACCATGGCCAATGTATTGACTACACATCATCAAAATACCAAATCATATGTGACATGGAAAATAAGAGCTACATATCTTTCTAGGTCAGAGTCTCTGAAACTGATGCAGCCCCAAAGGAAAAAGGAAAGACGTTGGAGGACTATCTTGCTGTTATTGAAATCTCAACAAAAATTCTCCTCTGTTTCATTGACCTTATACAAAGTGTCGCTGTGGTTTGTGTGGAGGGCACTGCCTGTTGTCTTTGCAGGAGTCAAAGAAATGAGTCTATGTATATATGAATCGGGGTTTGCATAAGCAGAGCTCATCCCAGCATCTTAAACCACATCGCTCACTTTGATGAACTTGACTTCACTTGGAGTTGTCACTGAAGGGACCAGCTCCCCATTTCGGCAGCCATAACAGCTGATCATGTGCTTGTCTGACCTTGCCTTAGTCACTAAGATGTTAGATGCCTGCCTTGTGGCAAGGAACCAATCAGAATTTAGCTGGTGGTGCTACACTTTACGGCTCTGGGTATGCTTTATGGACAGGTGCACAGCAATGACATGCAGAGCATAGCAACCACCCTGGGAGGGCCTATGGGCCATAACAACCAGTTGACCAATCAACACAGGGCAAGCCCTCCAAGCCTGGAGGCAAACCAATCCTGAGCCTGTGCATACCCCTATACACTCCCCTTACGCTGCCCTATAAGATCTCTATGCAGACGCTTCGAGCTGTCTTTCCTAGCCATCCGCCATGGTGGATGGATGGAAGGCCCGAGCTAACATGGGGTTAGCTGGTTAAACAACTATAATAAAGCCTCATGCAGTTTGCATCAAGCTTTCGACTCTGCATGGTGATTGGGGTGACTGCGGTCCTGGGCTGAGATCCTGGAGGCCTGAGTTTTCCAAGGGTCTTACAGTCATGGTGTTTCCCCAATTTCCCCAGTTGTCAGTAAACTCTCTAAGAATCACAGCACATTGCACAATGTCCTCATACCTCTTGGGGCCCTCTGTTTCTGAAAAATGCAATGCTGGAATGTCGGCTAAGGAAAGGCAGGGCATAAGCAGCCTGGCCTTAACTATAAAAAAGAGCAAATATATCCCTGGTTTCAAAGCTGTTGCACCAGAGTAGTGCGGCAATCTGTCAAGCCCCTGCCCATGGAATAGCTCTTGCTCTAGTTTTTGGTGCAAATTTCCCAAGATGAGAAACTGATGATCATCCTGGACCATTTGCTAGACTCCTCCTGACAAAGATGCCTGAGTGTTGATTCTGCCAAAGCCACATGTGTGTTGTTACACAGGAGATGACTGAACTTTTGGGCAGCCTGGACCATGAACTGATCAATTTACTCACTCGGAGAATATTTATTAAGCACCCAAGTATCAGTGCTTATTCAGAGAGCTAGGCCTCAAAGGTGGAAACAAACCATCAAGAAAAGAACTCTCTCAAGTATCTTTCCGTCTAGAATATGGAGGGTGGAATTCAGATTTGCATGCAAATTCTGGTCCACTTTGTTACTGGGATTCTGCTTCCTTGTCTACTGTACACTATTAATAATGTGACCAGCACCTGAAGCCCTCTGTGAGAATTAATGAGTTAGCAATCCCAAAGCAAAGCATGTTGCCAAGGTTGAGCACACAGTGCTTAAAACATCTAAGGAATTTTTAGCCATTAGAATTTTAACCAAGGTAGAAGCTCCAGCCTTTGGCTGCTTATGAATGAAGCAATGGGATAATTCAGTCTCACAGACATTCAAGTTCACGGGAAAATTCCAAGGTCCAGTCCATGTCTCTTCGTGCTTCTATAATACAGTATCTGAGACTGGGTTTGTTTCTAAAGAGCACACATTAATCACTCATGATCCATGATCCAGGCAACAACAGGGTCTATGCCTCTGCTTTCAGAGTGATACATTGTCCTCTTGTGGGGGACACCATGTGTCCCCTCATGTGAGAAGGGGTGGAAGGGGTAGAAAGGGGATAACTGCTTAGGTCAAATTGTTTTGAATGTACTTAATCTACATTCATGGTACAGTCACCTTCTAAAGGTCATGCTTTTTAACACTGTTTGCATTGGAGATTAAAACAAAACCCATCATCCTCTGTGATAAACAGATGGTGTAGACAGAAATTTCTGTCCCACCCAGTCCTGAAACCGTTCAGTCCCAAATAAACACACAGAGGCTTATATTAACTATAAACTATTTGGCCTATGGCTCAGGCTTCTAATTGGCTAGCTCTCTCTTAATTATTAACCCATTTCTATTAATCTGTGTATCTCCACGTGGTCCTGGCTTGCCAGTGATGCTCAGGTCCATCTGGCAGCCACTCTCTGCGTCCCTCTTCCCAGAATCCTCCTAGTCTGGTTGCCCCGCCTATACTTCCTGCCTGGTTACATCCTGTCTGTCCATATATTCACAGCACACAGAAGGACATCCCCCATGAAGATAGTTTCAGGGTTAAGTGTAAAGAGCAGAGTGAGTGGGTGTAAGGGTGAGAATAGACCCTAAGGACTAACACACCATACACTTGAATTACAAAAGCTCTGGTGAACCGTCCAGAGGAGTGCTTCTCAACCTATGGGTCACGACCCCCACAGAGGTTTAATATCAAATACCTGTATATCAGATATTTACATTACAACTCGCAACAGTAACAAAATTACAGTTATGATGTAGTAACAAAACAGTTTTTTTTTTTTCTGCTCCTGTTTCCCTCTAGTAAAACTTCTAGTAAACTTTCTAGTAAAACTTTCTAGTAAAACTTCTCACTCAAGCTCTGTCTCCCTGGCATGTTTGTCACCTGACTCAGGTCACCCTTGCTGGCCATGGAATCTGCCATGGGACCCCCACCCCCAACCCCCAGCTTTATCCTATCTTAAGCAAAAGTAATCAGTAAGTCTTTTAAAATGCAAACACGGTACACAACTTAAGAACCGTGCACTGGTGCACTGTATGGGTTTATCGTAATTGGAACGTTTTTTGTTTTGTTTTGTTTCATTTAAACCTTTTACAAATTGCATTTTTAAAGCAAACCTTGCAGAGCTGTATTTACGTTTGCAATTATGGCACGCACAAACTCATTAACTAAGTCGTAACATGTCAAATGTATCTGAACATCTGAGGACCAAGGGTCAACGTTAACTCAACTTTCCCCGAAGCCTCTGGACCCTTGGTAGAAGGGACTCCTTCCTGTAGGTTTTAGGATGAAAAGGCCGGCATGAGGCTGACACCGGGGAAGTGGGCAGAGGTGGTGGGTGGTGTGTTTAGAAAACAAAACTGCAGGAAGTGACTGTAGAGCTATGATTTAAAAGGTTGTAATTTAATGGTAACAACTAATCTATATGGAGCCGGGTTTTTTTAAAAATGTGTCTTAGGTTCTTAAACAATAATTAAAACGATAAAGTCTTACAGTTCAGATATCTTATTTAAGATCCACAGTTTTTTGCTTGTTTTATTTGTATTTTTTGTTTTGTTTTGGTTTGTTTGGGGGGTGTTATTATTTGTCTTACAGACACAGGACAGACGCTCGTTTTTTTTTTAATGTCTTAGGTTCTTAAACAATAATCAAAAATATAAAGTCTTTCAGTTCATATATCTTATTTAAGTCCACAAGGTTTTTGCTTGTTTTATTTGTGTTTTTTGCTTTGTTTTGGTATTTTGGGTGTGTGTGTGTGTGTGTGTTATTATTTGTCTCACAGACACAGGACAGACACTAAAGACATTTAAGGTGGGATCTTCATTAACGCAGTGGGTGAAGGGATTCTCGGGCGCCTGTGGCTCTGGCGGGCCCTGCTTTTCCCGCACTCCCTCTGCTCGCTCAGAACTGTTGGATCGCATTCCCGGAGTTGGCCCCGAGGTCTGTCCCTCCTGAGGGTGATGGCCAAGGTCCAGCTAAGGAAGCTTTGAGAGCAGCCACCGGGAGTCCCCACTAACTAACATTTAAATTACACACCCGGTGCTAACTGACCCGGCGCTCCACCTTGGCCCCTGCAAACTGCGCTCGGGCCCCGCCTGTCTAGGACAACGCCCGCGCCCCGCCCCTGCCCCTCCCCGTGTCCTGCAGCACCCCGTCCCAGCGGATTCGAACACAGATCCCCTCTTCCTCCTCTTCCCTTACACGCGACACCCTCCAGGCCCTTCTGCCAGAGTCTGGAAAGCAGCCGCTTTCTCTTTCCTGCCCCGCTGTAGCAGAGCAGGCTCGCCCTGGGCGAGCAGGTGCTTGGGTGTGGCCTGTGCTCCACCCCGGGGATCCCCGCAGTGTGGGTGTGGCCCTTGCTTCACCCCCGGGGACCCCCGCAGTGTGGGTGTGGCCCGTGGTCCACCCCGGGGACCAAGGGAAGAGGAGGGGAGGGGACGGACCCGCCCCAGGAGAGCCTCCGGTGGGGGACGGGGGCGGGGTCGGCTCGGGATCCACCTCTTTCCCCCCCTCCCCGCTTCTATTGGGGGTCAGGACTTGGCGCCGCCTGACCTCCCGCGGCCACCGTAGAGTCCCTGTTGCCATGGCTCCCGCAGTGCAACCTCCAAGCGTCCAGCGCAGAGGTGGTGCTGGAGGGAAACCCTGCAGCCCGGATTTCCCTGAGCAGAGATCATCATGGGCCTGAGTAAGCGACCCCACCCCACCCCAGCCACGCCCCAGCCCACCCCACCCCATCCCAGCCACACCCCTCGGCACCCCTGCCCACGCCCACCCGAATCCCCCTCCAGACACCCCGGGTCCCTCTCTGGTTCACTGAGGACCCTGAAGTCCCACAGTGACCTCTCATGATCACACAGTTCCCCCAAATCCTGTGTCACACACACAGCTGTTGAGGCCGTGATGTCCTGTGTCACACACATGGCTGTTGAGGCCGTGATGTCCTGTGTCACACGCATGGCTGGTGAGGCTGTGGAGTCCTGTGTCACACACACAGCTGTTGAGGCTGTGATGTCCTGTGTCACACACACGGCTGGTGAGGCCGTGGAGTCCTGTGTCACACGCATGGCTGGTGAGGCCATGGAGTCCTGTGTCACACACACAGCTGTTGAGGCTGTGATGTCCTGGGTCACACACATGGCTGGTGAGGCCGTGATGTCCTGTGTCACACACATGGCTGGTGAGGCCGTGATGTCCTGTGTCACACGCATGGCTGGTGAGGCTGTGGAGTCCTGTGTCACACGCATGGCTGGTGAGGCTGTGATGTCCTGTGTCACACACATGGCTGGTGAGGCCGTGATGTCCTGTGTCACACACATGGCTGGTGAGGCCGTGATGTCCTGTGTCACACGCATGGCTGGTGAGGCCATGGAGTCCTGTGTCACACACACAGCTGTTGAGGCTGTGATGTCCTGGGTCACACACATGGCTGGTGAGGCCGTGATGTCCTGTGTCACACACATGGCTGGTGAGGCCGTGATGTCCTGTGTCACACGCATGGCTGGTGAGGCTGTGGAGTCCTGTGTCACACGCATGGCTGGTGAGGCTGTGATGTCCTGTGTCACACACACGGCTGGTGAGGCAATGATGTCCTGTGTCACACACATGGCTGTTGAGGCTGTGGAGTCCTGTGTCACACACACGGCTGGTGAGGCCGTGGAGTCCTGTGTCACAGGCATGGCTGGTGAGGCCGTGATGTCCTGTGTCACACACATGGCTGGTGAGGCCGTGGAGTCCTGTGTCACAGGCATGGCTGGTGAGGCCGTGATGTCCTGTGTCACACACATGGCTGGTGAGGCCGTGGAGTCCTGTGTCACATACATGGCTGATGAGGCCGTGATGTCCTGTGTCACACACATGGCTGGTGAGGCCGTGGAGTCCTGTGTCACATGGCTGGTGAGGCCATGGAATCCTGTGTCACACACATGGCTGGTGAGGCCGTGATGTCCTGTGTCACACACATGGCTGGTGAGGCTGTGATGTCCTGTGTCACACACATGGCTGGTGAGGCCATGGAGTCCTGTGTCATACACACGGCTGGTGAGGCCTTGGAGTCCTGTGTCACACACACGGCTGGTGAGGCTGTGATGTCCTGTGTCACACACATGGCTGGTGAGGCCGTGGAGTCCTGTGTCACACACATGGCTGGTGAGGCCGTGGAGTCCTGTGTCACACACATGGCTGGTGAGGCCGTGGAGTCCTGTGTCACATACATGGCTGATGAGGCCGTGATGTCCTGTGTCACACACATGGCTGGTGAGGCCTTGGAGTCCTGTGTCACACACACGGCTGGTGAGGCTGTGATGTCCTGTGTCACACACATGGCTGGTGAGGCCGTGGAGTCCTGTGTCACACACACGGCTGGTGAGGCAGTGATGTCCTGTGTCACATACATGGCTGATGAGGCTGTGGAGTCCTGTGTCACACACACGGTTGGTGAGGCAGTGATGTCCTGTGTCACACACATGGCTGGTGAGGCCATGGAGTCCTGTGTCACATACATGGCTGGTGAGGCTGTGATGTCCTGTGTCACACACATGGCTGGTGAGGCCATGGAGTCCTGTGTCACACACATGGCTGGTGAGGCCGTGATGTCCTGTGTCACACACATGGCTGGTGAGGCCATGGAGTCCTGTGTCACACGCATGGCTGGTGAGGCTGTGGAGTCCTGTGTCACACACACGGCTGGTGAGGCCGTGATGTCCTGTGTCACACACATGGCTGGTGAGGCCGTGATGTCCTGTGTCACACGCATGGCTGGTGAGGCCGTGATGTCCTGTGTCACATACATGGCTGGTGAGGCCGTGGAGTCCTGTGTCACATACATGGCTGATGAGGCCGTGATGTCCTGTGTCACACACATGGCTGGTGAGGCCGTGGAGTCCTGTGTCACATGGCTGGTGAGGCCATGGAATCCTGTGTCACACACATGGCTGGTGAGGCCATGGAGTCCTGGGTCACACGCATGGCTGGTGAGGCCATGGAGTCCTGTGTCACACATATGGCTGGTGAGGCTGTGATGTCCTGTGTCACACACATGGCTGGTGAGGCCGTGATGTCCTGTGTCACACACATGGCTGGTGAGGCCGTGATGTCCTGTGTCACACACATGGCTGGTGAGGCTGTGATGTCCTGTGTCACACACATGGCTGGTGAGGCCGTGGAGTCCTGTGTCACACACACGGCTGGTGAGGCCGTGATGTCCTGTGTCACACACATGGCTGGTGAGGCCTTGGAGTCCTGTGTCACACACATGGCTGGTGAGGCTGTGATGTCCTGTGTCACACACATGGCTGGTGAGGCCGTGGAGTCCTGTGTCACACATATGGCTGGTGAGGCAGTGATGTCCTGTGTCACATACATGGCTGATGAGGCTGTGGAGTCCTGTGTCACACACACGGCTGGTGAGGCAGTGATGTCCTGTGTCACACACATGGCTGGTGAGGCCGTGGAGTCCTGTGTCACATACATGGCTGGTGAGGCTGTGATGTCCTGTGTCACACACATGGCTGGTGAGGCTGTGGAGTCCTGTGTCACACACACGGCTGGTGAGGCCGTGATGTCCTGTGTCACACGCATGGCTGTTGAGGCCGTGGAGTCCTGTGTCACACACATGGCTGGTGAGGCTGTGGATTCCTGTGTCACACACATGGCTGATGAAGCCGTGAAGTCCTGTGTCACACCATCTGTGTGTCGCCACCTCACTAGGGCAGACACGGTGCCTGTTGCAGGAGGGCACCGGGTCCAGGGCCGTGGTTAGGCACAGGCACTTCCCCAGGATCACCCCAAGAGCTCCATGTCTGTGCTCTGGGACCTCGTGTGTCAGCCCCGTGCTCCACCTCACTTCACAGCTCAGTTTTATTATACAGACCTCGCAAAGGTGTCTGGGAGGTGATGGGATGAGCAGGCGTGTTTAGGTGAGACGGAAGCGTCCCCGTGATGAAGACACGCTAGAGGCTGACAGATGGCATGTGCATACATACAGTGTCTTAACATGCCAGTTATCATTGTTAAAGTGTCGCAACATTTGTGTGTGTGATGCATGTGTGTGCACGTGTGTGTGTGTGTGTGTGTGTGTGTGTGTGTGTGTGTGTCTGTGTTCACACGTGTGAGTGCGTTTGGGGCCAGGAGGTTGGCATCTGGTGTCTTCCTCAGTTGTTTTCCACTATTTTTTTTTTTAACCCATTTGGCAAAACTGGCTGATAGACAAGCTGGAGGATCTGCCTGCCTCTGCCTCCCGAGTGCCGGGATTAAAGGCCTGCGCCACCAACGCCCCGCTTAGTTGCGTGTTTTCTAAGAGAATTTGTGTAGATGACACTTCAGAGGTGATGATTTTAATTTACACAGCTGGTTTGTTATATTCTCACCTTGGCTGTCACTACTTATACACTGTCCAGTGGTTTAACTTAATTGAACACGACTAAGGGTGTGGTTCCATGGGTAACACGCCTAGTGGCAGGTGCCCCGGGTTTGGTCCCTACCACAAAGGAGAAAACAACAACAACAACAACAACAACAACAACCAAACAAGAAAACGAACCCCAAAATACACAGAAACAAACAAAATAACCCAACTTGGTGCGTGCATGCATGTTTGTGTGTGTGTGTGTGTGTGTGTGTGTGTGGGTGGGTGTGGGTGTGGGTGTGGGTGGGTGGGTGGGTGGTTGTAAGGAGGGTAAGTTTAATATCCCGTTTTAATGTTTAGTTAAAAAGAAGACCTTTTTGTTGCTGTTGCTTTTGTTTCCTGGTCCTTTTTCTTAAACGGCGTGTGTAAGCCAGCCTATACATGCGCAGTGACATTTCACACATAGCAGAGGGATCCAACCAGCTGGGGCCCTGTGTCCTCCCGACTCCCACGGGAAGGGGCAGAGATTCTGCACACTACACACAAGCCCTGGGGGTCACGCCTGTCTGTGTCTGTTAAAGAGGCAAAACCCTGACTCTGAGAATGGAGTGGAGGTGTGAGCTGCCATGAGAGCCAAGACCCGAGCTGGTTGCGGGAACTGCACGCCTCCGTTCCTCTCCCTATGAGGGTAGTCAACTGCTTTAGCTCACTCAAGGCATGTAGACTAGTGCCTGCTACATTAGACATGACAGAAAACACGCCTCCCTTCACACATCCTATGGGAAAATGTAAGGTGGGATCCAGGAAAAGAAACGTGTTTACTGACACTGGAGATGCAGAATGTCTCCCTCACTGTTGCCTGTTCCCTTCCAGCCCAACTTGTAAACACGGTTCACGGTTTTGCTCCTCGATCCCGCAGTGGAGCGTGGCGTTGTCTCTGTCCCCTTGGTGCTGTTGTTACTACGTTCTCCTGACCTGGGTCTTGGCAGTCGATGCTGCACATCATATATATATATATATATATTATATTGAGAGAATGGAACTCTCATTTTTGCTCTCTCTCTCTCTCTCTCTCTCTCTCTCTCTCTCTCTCTCTCTCTCCAGGAAACACAGCAAATAAGAGCTACTTTATAAATCTTCGATACATCTAAAATCTTTTTTTTAATTTCTTGTTTCATTTCAGTTACAAACAAGATTGAATTACATGACAATCCCAGTCCCCTTCTCCCTCCCGTCCTCCCCTACCACCCCCTAACTAAAACCCTACCTATCACATATCTTTTCTTCTAATCTTCCCCTGACTCAACCTTTCTGCTCCCTCAGGACCTCTGCATCCTTCCTCTTCTTCCCTTCTCATTCTCGTAGCTCCCTCCCCCCTCTTCCCATGCTCTCAATTTGCTCAGGGGATCGTGACCCTTTCCCCTTCTCCAGGGGACCATGTATGTCTCTCTTAGGGTCCTCCTTGTTTACTAGTTTCTCTGGCAGTGTGGATTGTAGGCTGGTAATCCTTTACTCTATGTCTAAAATCCACATGTGAGTGAGTACATATCATGTTTGTCTTTTTGTGATTGGGTTACCTCGCTCAGAATGGTTTCTTCCAGTTCCATCCATTTTCCTGCAAATTTTAAGATTCCATTGTTTTTTTCTGCTGAGTAGTACTCCATTGTGTAAATGTACCACATTTTCTCTATCTATTCTTCGGTTGAGGGGCATCTAGGCTGCTTCCAGTTTCTGGCTATTACAAACAATGCTGCTATGAACATGGTTGAACAGATGTCCTTGTTGTATCAATGTGATTCTTTTGAGTATATGCCTAGGAGTGGAATTGCTCTGGCAGATCCAAAATCTTGTAGCAGCATCTTGCCGGTGAACCTGTAAAGGTGGCCACACCCCTTTGGGCGTGGTTTCAGGCTGGCGAAGCAGAAAGAGGGAAGTGTGAGGCGTGGTCTCGCTTGGGCGGTCTCTTTTGTGATAGGAAGGGCGGAGACGAGCTCCCGAGGTTCTTTAGTATTATCTGTGTAAGTGCTTCCCCAATAAACACCCATTTATCATTTATTTTGGGTCCGGTGGACTCATTACACCTTCGCCACCAGAATCCAGGTTGTTCTTTTCTTTCTCTGAAGCTCTGGATGAGCAATGATGGGTTAAATGACGAGTGGCCTTCCCTAGTGGATTGTAGACGTTTGTTATGTTCTGTCCTTTGTCAGGGAGACTGTGACTCAGTTGCTCTGTCTTAAGTCCAATAGTGGATCTCACCAGTTTGGTCTGGTTCCACCAGGAGAGCCTGGGTTCGTATTCTTACAGCGGTCAACTGTCACGTCTTCCCCCATCTATGCAGAAAAACTTACGTAGATCTTGCACATTCAAAGGTAAACCAGACTTGAGGGTTTGTTGTGTCTCTTTTCTTTGCTCACACCATGGCTTTGCAGACTCCATGAAGTGGGCAGCAAGCAGCATTTATCTGCTCTCACTCTGTGAAAATTTCTTGGGCCCGAAAAATCAACACTTAGCTTGCAAAAAAACCCCCAGCCTGTTAATAATGTAATAACTCGACCCTGAACAATGGAAACGGGGACATAACCCGCTGCAAACTTTGTTTCAGTCACTGAAGATCTTATTAGACGGAATGCTGAGCACAATGACTGTGTCATCTTTTCCCTGGAGGAACTCTCCCTGCATCAGCAAGAAATAGAAAGACTGGAACATCTCGACAAATGGTGCCGGGATTTAAAAATTCTCTATCTTCAAAATAACCTCATTGGAAAAATTGGTAAGACTCTTTCATTTGCTTCACGACCTTCTGAGTTGGAGTACTTTGGGAAACAA
This sequence comes from Cricetulus griseus, assembly GCF_003668045.3. Taxonomy (NCBI): domain Eukaryota; kingdom Metazoa; phylum Chordata; class Mammalia; order Rodentia; family Cricetidae; genus Cricetulus; species Cricetulus griseus. Next base: position 22,102,808 of record NC_048603.1, read on the forward strand.
CTGAACACGAAGGCCACAGGGAAAGAGACACACAGCCACCTCTCAGGAGCTGCTGGCAGAATATTGCCCAGGCCTTCCTGTGTGAAGCTGGCCGTGGTACCCAGGGGGATGCTGTCATGGGACCGGAAACAGAGTTATTAAGTGTGCACGTGATCTCCTGCCAGCTTCCCAGGGAGATGGATATGAATCGTGCATTTGCCATAGCTATACATCTCTCTGTGAAACTGGAAAGATCATGTTGGAATTCAAAGGTTCCTGTCACCTATGTATACCAATAGGTTTTTTTTTATTATTTTTTGTTAAAAAAATAAATCTCAGATGCCCAAACTTGAAAGCAACCAAGATATCCTTCAGTTGGTGAGTGGGTCAATCCATAAAATGACGTATCACTCGTAGCTTAAAGAAATGGGTACAGAACCATGAAAACACACAGACAAACCACAACGTACATACTGAGGGAAACCAACCAACGTGGAAAAGCTAAGCCTATGTGAGTCCAACTAAGATGTTCTGGAAAAGGCAGGGCTACAGAAACTGCAAAAAGATCAGTGGTTTCCAGGAGCAAGAAGTAATGAAGGGCAAAGAGTCACAGCCTGGAGTTTGTGGTGGATACACGCAGCTGTATGTTTGTCCAGATATGCAGAATGTCTAACACCAAGAGTGAATGTGTGGGCGGCGACAGATCAAAGCAGGCTTGTCAGTTGTAACGAGTCTACCACCCTGGCATAGGATATCAGTGAAGTGTTGAGGGCAGTAGCTTGGAGTTGGGTAGGGAAGGACTGGGGTATATGGTATCTGTAAGTTTTGACCAATTTTTTTTTCCCCTACGAACATAAATTTGCTCTGAAAACTAAGTCTATGTTTTTAAACGTCACACCACCACAGACTATGTTAGCCAGTTATGCCATATGGCTGAGTACAGGGTATTGTGGTCGGTTTGGTATTTTAAAGGGCTTTTAGTTTGGAATGGCCTTGACAGGTAAATGCAGAAGTCGTGTGAACCAAGATCAAAACGTCAGCATTGTAACTGATTATCTTAGTTGCTTCTGTGATGCCATGAAGAGGCACCGTGACCAAGGCAGCTTCTGGAAGAGACAGTTCACTGGGGGCTCCCTCACAGTTTCAGAGCGTTAGTTCATGACCACCATGGTGAGGAGTATGGCAGCAGGTAGTCACACATGGAGCCAGGGTAGTAGCTGAGTGCATACGTGTTGAGACAATAACTACAAGGTAGAGAGAGACACCGGGAAAGGCATGAGCTTCTGAAGCCTCCGAGTCCATTCCCAGTGACACACCTCCTCCAACAAGACCACACCTCCTTACCTTCCCTCCCATCCTTATCAAATAGTTCCACCAACTGAGGTTATGAGCCTATGGTGTCGGCAGCCATTCTTATTGAAACCACTAAACTGAAAAAGCTCTTTTCCGAGTTGCAGCACAGGCTAGTGAGGAGATAGGCTCGCTCACACTGCCCTCAGAGTAAACCAAACCCCTCAGTTACAGGCCAAGCTGAGTGCCCACAAGTTTCCCCCAGCCAAGCAGTCTTGTGCTTTGTGGCAGGAACTGGGTCATGAGTTCTTTGGCAGGGACATCCCCAAAGGATGGGAGGGGAAAAAGGAGGGAGGGAGGGAGACAGGGAGGGAGGGAGGGAGGGAGGAAGGAAGGAAGGAAGGAAGGAAGGAAGGAAAGAAGGAAGGAAAGAAGGAAGGAAAGAAGGAAAGAAGGAAGGAAGGAAGGAAGGAAGGAAGGAAGGAAGGAAGGAAAGAAGGAAAGAAGGAAGGGAAGAAGGAGAGACTTAGCATGCCCAGTTTCTTCTCTCAATTTACCCGTTGGACAAATTGGTCTTTCCCTGTGCCCCGAATCCCCCCTTGCCCTAACAGTGAATTAAGTGGAAGGTAGAAGGATGTTCCTCAGAGCCATTTAATGCAGTCCTGCCACACAGGGGCCCCACTTCTTGTTGAAGCAGCCCTCCTGCCTTAATGGCAAAAGCACGCATGGGCTCTGGCACCAGGTAAGGTTGTCTTCAAACCTTTCCTCTGTCACTTTTGATCCAGGTAAAGATGAGTCAACTAAGCTGACCAAGACTGACTTGGGTTATTCATTAAAAAAAAAAATGTAAAGACCACCTCCTTATGAGGGGTGCAGGTTGGCATGGGGCTCTGTAGGGATTAATGTGCTTAGCCCAGGCTGACTTGGGTGGCCAACTGAAGCCAGAGGCTGGAGAGAGAATCGGAGGAATAGACGGGGTGAGTTGAGATAGAGAGAGCCTCCACTGGAGTACAGGGGTCAGCGTGGGGGTTACAGTGGTTCTTAGCAGGGACAGACGTGTGTGTGTGTGTGTGTGTGTGTGTGTGTGTGTGTGTGTGTGGTGTTGGAGGTGTGTAAGCCACCGGGCCTACTCGGAGGAGGTCAGGGACATGACTGCACAGGACAAAGAATTATCCAGCTCAAAAGGTGAACGTTGCTGAGGCTGAGAAACTCTAGCAGTGCAGGGGCCTCCGACTCTGTGGGTAATTAAAGATTGGCTCGAGGATTATAAAAAGCCCAGATTTGCATCATTTTGGAAGATTTAGTAAAACTATGTATTTTCTCCACATAAATATCCTTGGCATCCTTGGCCTTATCAGGAGCTGGAAACTCTGGCACACAGTTCAATTAAGAAGGCAGTTGGAGAGAACCGCCAGCCTTTATTATTTGTGGGCTCTTTAAAGAACGGCGCTAATTGTACGGACCTCAAAAGATGCCGAAATTTTCATCTCCACAGCTGGGTCCGTCACAATCACTAATTAGTAGCATAGTATTTCAGGCCTTTTCAGAGCTGTGAGAAAGCTTAATTTTTTTTGCTTCCGAAGTATTCTTAAATTAAACACTTTTAAATTCTAATAATGGGATTTTTCAATGCTGCTCCGCCCGTGGGCATTTAGGCATGTATTTAGCAAGTAAAAGTACTTCTCTAGGATCCACACATGCTGTCCTGCCATTGAGGTGGGAGCTTGCAAAGCAACTGCCTTTCCTGGAGCTCCCTGGCTCACTGGGTGGGACAGATGGACGGTGGGAGGAAGGCTCTGCTCAGCCATGAAGCAAGTGTGAGCCAAGGACCATCTGGGGTTCCACCAAAATGCAGAGCCTGTAGGGGTAGCCGCCAGTGATCCACTCCCCCGACAACTCCCCTGTGGGCCTTGTGAAGATGGAGGCTGGGGTGGCTCACAAGCTTTCTTTCAAGGGTGAAGGGATTTGGTCAACCAGAAGTCTGTGGGCCTGTCTGTGGCAGTTGGTAACAACAGCTCTCAAACCCCCTTCAGGACACTGGAGAGGGCCTACGCAGTTTTTATTTACAGTCTTTGTCTTTCTCCTGGCCAGTTTGATTCCCTGCTCCTTTGGGGTGTTCTTCTTGTATGACTAGCGTGTGGATTTCCGCTGGGAGACTCCACCCTCAGAGGGCTACACAAATAACCAGGGCAGGAAAAAGAGCTCTTTGCAAAGCAGTTATCACCCCCATGGAATGGCAGTTTTAACAGGAATGACTGATCAGTGTCTGTCTGTCCGGGATACAGACAGACTCTGCCTTTCCTGATTCTTGGCCCACAGAAACCTCCCAACATGTTGACGACTTGGATGCTCAGATGTTGCTGGAGACCCTTTTGTAAACATTAGTGCTAGTTGGATAATTTAATTACCGAGAGAAGATTAATTTATCTTCAGAGTCTCATTTTACAAAAGAGTGGACTGGAGGCCCTGGGGGCTAATGCTGCCGTTGTCAGATCTGTGAGGCTATATAAATGATTTCAGTTTAGATGAGCTCAGAGTAGAGTTCAGTGCGATGATAGGAAGTCATGCTTGCTTTTCATAATATCTCCGAGGCTCTGGGAGAGCAGCATCGCTTAGACAAGGCCGCCCAAAATGGGCGTGTTGTCACAGGGATGCTGTCTTTTCTTGTCTTAAAAAAATATTCTTTTAAGGGAAAGTGTAACTATTTAGCGCGCAGCCCCGGAATCAAATTCTTTTGGCTCTACCGTTTTATCTTGGACATGTGTGTGAATTCTCTCTACATATTGGCATTCTCACTTGACAAAAAGGAGACAGCAATAATTTTTACTTCATGTAGTTTTTGTTAGGTTCAAATAAGAAAAATATAGCCCGTAAGATGGCCCAGAGGCTTACAACCTGGGCTCAAACTCCAGGATGCACGTGTTGGAGGAAGAGATCTGACTCCCACAAGTTGTCTTTTGATGCCCACACTCATCCTATGGTACCTTTGCCCACACCCCATACAAATGCACAGAACACTTAAATGCAATTAAATGGCTTTTGAAATGTAATATAGGCGATAAGTCTAGGATATAATATGGCATAGACAAAACAGTTAGCTGTGTCTTGTCTTCAACAGTGACTCCTTGACTAGCTCATACTTATTTTGTGTGAATGGCCTTCCAGATTTATTTAAAAAGATAATCCCATGTCAGGTTAATTTTGGCTTTAAGTAAAGGAAATCCCTTTCCCCATGGCTTAAGGGTCTGGAAACCTATTATTCTGTGGAGATAAAGTGGATTCGAGAAGCTTTTCTCTGCTCCCCCACCACAGGGTCGATATCATTTACAGGCAGTTCCCTCACGGCTCACTGCTACACGGAATATTGCTACCATCTTGTAGTAAAAAGAGACAGGCAGAGAGCACTGAGTTTTTGCCTAACTGACTGAATATTTGTGATGTGTGTCCGTTCCTCCAGCACGTGGCTGCCACGAGACACTCTGGGCTGGTTGGTTTAACCCTGAGCTCTGTTCCTTTGAAACTGAACAGGAGATACTGAGTGTTAAGCACTGGCAAGCATTCCTAAATATATCCCAGTGGAGTTGGAAATGGGTAGAGACATTGGTGCTCTTAAGGAGTCAGGAAGAGAGGAAAATGTTGCAGGCAGCCTAGTGTCTGTTGTACAAGTGTGCTGCCTAGTTTTTTTTTTTTTTTAATTAGAAACAAGATTGTTTTACATGTCAATCCCAGTTACCTCTCCCGCCCCTCCTCCCCGACAACTCCCCCATGCAATTAAAACCCTACCCATCACATATCCCTTCTGCTCCCCCTGGAGGGTGAGGCCTTCCATAGGGTGTCACCAGAGTCTATCATGTCCTTTGGGATAGGGCCTAGGCCCACCGACATACATGGTCCCCTGGAGAAGGGGAAAGGGTCAAGATCTCCTGAGCAAATTGGAAGCATGGGAAGAGGGGGCAGGGAGCTACGAGAATGAGAAGGGGAGAAGAGGAAGGGAAAGGAAGACATGAGCGAGCTGAGTAGTTTTGTGTCAACCTGACACAAGCTAGAGTCATTTGGGAAGAGGGAGCCTCAACTGAGAAAATTTCCCCAGCAGATTGGCCTGTGGGTATGACTTTTGTGCATTTTCTTGACTGGTGATTGATGTGGGGAGGGTCTAGATCACTGTGGGTGGTGGGTGGCGCCACTCCTGGGCTGGTGGGCCTGGATGGCCTAAGATAACAAGCAACGCCAGCCGTGGGGAAGAGTCGGTAGGCAGCCCTCCTCCAGGGCTTCTTCCTTTGCTCCTGCTTCCAGGTTCATGCCTTGTGTCTCTGCCCTGGTTTCCTTCAATGTTGGAGTGTTATCTGGAAGTGTCACCCTTTCCTCCCCAGGTTGCTTTTGGTCCCGGTGTTTTAACACAGCAATAGAAACACCGACTAAGATAGCAACAATCTGAAAAGCCAGCCACTAGCCACATGTCACCCCCTGTTTCTCTGTGTCATTTTCATGATAAGCTATGAAATAGTCTCCTCTCTTGAAGGCCAATTAATTGTATTATTTGTATTTCAGAAAATGTTGGCAAACTCAAGAAACTTGAATATTTGAATTTAGCGTTAAACAACATAGAAAGGATCGAAAACTTGGAAGGTAAGAATTTTCCTGCTTTTGTTCATGTGGTAAATGAAAACTCGAAAGTAGCTTTACTGTACTATAGAGATAAAAAAAGTATGTTTTAAAATTATATTTTATATAACTCTTGCTCATCCCAGTTCTTTCGAAATTCAAACAACAAAGTGATATGTGAATTCAAAGACAGAAATGTATTTCATCCCTTCCTAGCCTGGTCTCCTTGCTAGAGGTAGCTGGGGTCCACATCTTGGAATGTGTGGCATGATTCTCTCTTGTTTTACTTTCTAGAAGACCATATTGTATATATCATTCTTAACATTTTTTGGCGTGCACTTGTGTGTGTGAGAGTGTGTATGACTGTGTGAGTGTGTATGAGTGTGTGAGTGTGTGAGTGTGAGAGTGTGAGAGTGTGTGTGACTGTGTGTATGTGTGAGAGTGTGTATGTGTGAGTGTGTGAGTGTGTGTGTGTGAGTGTGTGAGTGTGTGTGACTGTGTGTGTGAGTGTGTGTGTGAGTGTGTGAGTGTGTGTGTGAGTGTGTGAGTGTGTGTGAGTGTGTGTGTGAGAGTGTGTATGAGTGTGTGAGTGTGTATGGTGTGTGTGAGTCTGAGAGTGTGTGAGACAGAGTGTGAGTGTGTGAGTGAGTGTGTGAGAGAGTATTTGTGTGTGAGTGTGTGTGAGAGTGTGAGTGTGTGTGAGTCTGAGAGTGTGTGAGACAGTGTGAGAATGTGAGTGTGTGTGTGAGAGAGTGTGAGTGTGAGTGAGTGTGTGTGAGTCTGAGAGTGTGTGAGACAGAGTGTGAGAATGTGTGTGTGAGAGTTGTGATAGTGTGAGTGTGAGAGTGTGTGTGAGTGTGTGTGTGAGAGTGTGTGTGAGTGTGTGAGTGAGTGAGTGTGTGTTTGTGACCTCCTGTGGATGTCAGTGAACGACTTATGGGCGTAGATCCTCTCCTCCCACATTGTGGGTTCTGGGGACTCTAACTCGGGTTTGCAGCAGGCACTGAGCACTCTTTCTCCCTAGTCCTTGTGATGAGTATTTTGAAAATTAATTTCTTCCTGGAAATTACCTTATGTCTTGATATCCAGGCAAAGGGACCAGAGGCTGTGCAGGCCATAAATGTGGAGGTGGTTAGCTACGCGTTTGTCTGCAGATGGACGTTTGAGGTTTCATGTGCTTTGCTGGCGACAGACAGTGTGCACTCTTCTTTTTTTCATTTTTTTTATTTTTTTGATTTCATTTTTCATTCCAACCACAGTTCTCCCTCCCACACCTACTCCCATCCCCTACCTTCCCCCAGCCCACCCCCTCTCCACTCCTCCTCACGGGTGAGTGCTCCCATGAGGAATCTGGCACAATAGGTTAGGGCAGGGCCAAGCCCCTCTCCCATGCATTAAGACTGAATATGGTATCCCACCATAGGGATATTCAAAGTATATATTTCTTTTTTAAATTATTTGTTATTTAATTTAAAAACAATCTTATTTTATATATGAATCCCACTTCCCTCTCCCTACCGTCCTTCCACTTTCCCCATTTTTCCATCCCATCCCCCCATCCACTCCGCAGAGAGGGCGAGGCCTCTCATGGGGGATCACCAAAGTCTGTCATATCGTTTGGGGGAGGACCTGGGCCCTCCCCCTGTATGTAGGCTGAGAGAGTATCCCTCCATAGGGAATGGGCTCCAAAGAGCCAGTTCATGCACTAGGAATAAATACTGGTTCCAATGCCAGCAGCCCCACAGATTGATCAAGTCCTCCGACTGACACCCATGTTCAGGGTGCCTGGTTTGTTCCTATGCTGGTTTCCCAGCTATCAGTCTGGGGTCCATGAGCTCCCCCTTGCTCAGGTCAGCTGTTTCTGTGGGTTTCCCCAGCCTGGTCTTGACCCCTTTGCTCATCACTCCTCCCTCTCTACAACTGGATTCTGGGAAGTCAGCACAGTGCTTATCTGTGAGTGTCTGCTTCTGCTTCCATCAGCTACTGGATGAAGGCTCTAGGATATCATTTAAGGTAGTCATCAATCTCATTATAGGGGAAGGGCATTCAAGATAGCTTTTCCACTGTTGCTTAGATTCTTAGGTGGGGTCATCCTTGTGGATTCCTGAAATTTCCCTAGTGCCAGGTTTCTCATTAAGTCCACAATGGCTCCCTCTATCAAGGTATCTCTTTCCGTGCTCTCCTCCTCTTTCCCTCCCCCAACTCAACCTTCCGGATCCCTCGTGTTCTCCTTCTCCCCTCCTTTCTCTCCTTCACCCCTCTTGCCTCTCCCCGCACTCCCAATTTACTTAGGAGATCTTGTCCCTTTCCCCTTCTCAGGAGATCCATGTATGTCTCTCTTATGGTTCTCCGTTTCCTAGCTTCTCTGGGTTTGTGGACTGTAGGTGTTTAGTCTTTGCTCTGTGTCTAATATCCACTTATGAGTGAGCACATACCATGTTTGTCTTTCTGTGTCTGGGTTACCTCACTCAGAATGGTTTCTTCCAATTTCAGCCATTTGCCTGTGAATTTCAAGATGTTATTGTTTTTTTTACCTCTGAGTAGTACTCCATTGTGTAAATGTACCACATTTTCTCCATCCATTCTTCAGTTGAGGGGCATCTAGATTGCTTCCAGGTTCTGGCTACTACAACTAATGCTGCTATGAACATGGTTGAACAGATGTCCTTGTTGTATGAATGTGCTTCTTTTGGGTATATGCCTAAGAGTGGAATTGCTGGATCTTGTGGTAGACTGATTCCCATTTTCTTGAGGAGTCACCATACTGATTTCCAAAGTGGCTGTACAAGTTGGCACTCCCACCAGCAGTGGAGAAGTGTTCCCCTTTCTCCACATCCTCTCCAGCATAAACTGTCATTGGTGTTTTTGATTTTGGCCATTCTGACAGGAGTAAGATGGTATCTCAGAGTTGTTTTGATTTGCATTTCCCTGATGGCCAAGGATGTTGATCACTTTCTTATGTGTCTTTCTGCCATTTTAGATTCCTCTATTGAGAATTGTCTATTTAGTTCTGCACCCCACTTTTTAATTGAATTATTTGGTGTTTTGGTGACTAGCTTCTTGACTTCATTGTATACTTTTGAGATCAGCCCTCTGTCAGATGTGGGGTTGGTGAATATCTTTTCCCAGTCTGTGGGTTGCTGTTTTGTTTTGTTGACTGTGTCCTTTGCCTTACAGAACCTTCTCAGTTTCAGGAGGTCCCATTTATTAATTGTTGATCTCAGTGTCGGTGCTATTGGTGTTATGTTCAGGAAGCAGTTTCCTGTACCAATTAATCCAAGGGTATTTTCCACTTTCTCTTCTAAGAGGTTGAGTGTGGCTGGGTTTATGTTGAGGTCTTTGGTTCATTGGGACTTAGGTTTTGTTCATGGCGATAGACATGGATCTACCTCACACACACTCTTCTTCAGCCCCTTTTCGTGCATGTCCTCCCTCCACCCCTGGTTTTATTTAGACTTGAAATTCCTGGGCTTAAATATGCAGATTTTGAAATATACTGCCAATTTTTCTTCTGAAGGATTGCATCAATTTCTCTTTGCACCTGCTGGTCCACGCCAGTGTCCTTTCTGTTTGTCTCCATGAAAGCCTCCCTCTCACACACTGGGATACACTTGGGAACATTGCACTGCTCATCACTGTCTGTTTTCAAGTTCTGTATTAGTATTGATCTTGACTACAGTGTTCAGACACATGTAGAATGTCCACATTTCTTCTTAGGTGAATTCTAAATGTTTCCTATCGTTTGGTCCATTTTTTGATTGATTTGCCATTTTGGAAAGTGTACTCTTATATATTCTGGCTCTTAAGCCATTGTCACATGGTATAGATAGTTTCCTTTTATATACCATTTTTTTTCATGTATTTCTGTTTTGACACTGCTATGCAGAAGTTTTATGCTGTACTAGCCTAAGCTATCAATCTCTTCTTTTACAGTTTTTAAATACAGTCTATTTTGTGTTGAGTTCTACTTTCAGTGACTTAATCTTTCACACATCCTCTATAATCCACCCCAAGTTTACCGTGAATCAAAAGATAATTTTCTCAAAATGTATCATGGTTGAAATAGTTGGACCACGCTTTAAAATTGAAATGTAAATTACATACCAAAGTACTCACCAGGGTGAATGCACTATCCAACAGTTTTCAGTACACTTCCGTGTTCCGGAATATTTTCATCGTGGAAAAAGAAACCTCGTTTCATTTAGCATTTACTGCACATGCGCCCCTATCTTCCCCACTGAGGACAGCTTTAGGATCAGATCAGTATCATGAACCCACGTGCTTTTATGAATTCAGTTCTTTTCTGCGTTGCCCTCAGCTGGGCTGGCAGCACCACTGTGGATACATTTTCTATCCCTGAACCCTTTCTTCAGGACATCATTGACTTTGATTTCGCAAACCCCAAACATAGACATTTGGGTCCTTGCTTCTTTCAGAGGTGGTGGTGGAGGGAATTCTTCTGTGAGGCCCACACTGCTGGGCCTCCCTGTTGGTTCACACTGTTGACACACATACCTGGTAGACAATGCCGACCCACAATACTGGTCCACACTGCTTGGTTTGCCCTGTCCATGCTTCTCAACTGCCAACCTTGCTATGGCAATAGGCTCTGTGTTGGGGCTGAGTTTCTTGAATGACATTTGCCATCCACTCCCCAGCTCAGGCCCCCCATAGTCCAGTGTCCCAGCCAGTGTGGATCAGGAAGCTCTCTCAGCCTTTTGTCTGTGGCTGCTCCAGCATCGGGAAGACATCTTAGTCAGACGGGATTCCATCTTGTTTCGTACATTTAGCAGTCAGTGCCCCTGGTAGATTGAAATCCTATCTGTCGATGTGGTGGACTCAACTCCCCCTGCCTCCACCAGAAGGGGTGGCTCTCCCCAGTGGCACTTTGGAAGCAAGATTGGAGTAGCTCTTCCATGGAACCAGGTCCCTGGATGACGGGGTCTGAGCACCCAGTGGCTTGTGGCCCTGGAGTTCACTGTTGTGCCTGCAAATGCTCCATCCACAACAGCTCTTGGCCTGGTTCTGATATTTTTATATGAATTTGATCTACTCTCCAGTGTCTCCATTTCAACCCAAATGATGCCACTTAATGGGGTTTTTTTTGTTTTTATTTTTATTTTTTTGTTTTTCTGTGTGGTAGACTGTCTGTTGACAAAATCTCAGTTTTTGTTACTTGCAAAAAATATTTCAAGGGGGTTTTTCCAGATAAAGAGTTCTTAGCATTTTTTTCCTTTCTCCCTCTATCCTTTTTCTCTGTTCCTCTTTCTATCTCATTTTCTGTCATCCTTCTTTTCTCTGTCTCTCTAATCGCCTATATCTCTTTGTCATGGCCTCTAGTCTATTAATTGGATTTGGTTATACTCAGCTGACATCCCATGCCTCTTAAGCTGCACGTCTATTTAAAACGAGTTTGTCTTTTTATTCTGCAGTCTGAGACATCTCACCAGATTTAAATCCCAGAATAATTATGCTATGTTAATTCTTTCCCATTCTAGAATTCATTTCGCTTGCAATTAACCCTTTGCTTTGGCCACAAGTTTTCATCCTTCTCGCTCACTCCTGTGTTGATTGCTGTTTGCCTGCGGCGCTATCGTCATTTGAGGGATGGAGCATCACCTAGCATATGTGTTCATGTAATTAGAATTCTGGTTTTAATCCCTTCCGTCCCCCTAATGCCTTCTCTCCATCCCCTGCTGTGTTCTATTCTGGGCTGTTTTCTTTAGGTGGTAACTCGGTGTCCCACAGTATCCACAGAGGATCTGGTGTGTCCAGTAGCTAGTGTGGGCTTGCAGTTGCGAGCTTCAGTTTCCCCGGCCAGCCTGCCTTCTACATGGCAGGGCTGTGTGCCCTGAGAGTGGGTGGAGCATGTTGACTGGCAGCTTGGCTGCAGAGTGAGGGGCGTGGAGCAGAGGCCGGCAAGCTGCTCTGACACCCCACTCCCATCTGTCAACCGCTAAACTGGGAGGATGTCACTTAGGACACAGTGGGTTCAGTCTCTTTGCCTCCCCACGTAGAACGGGCATTTCAGTGACGTGTCTACAGACATAAATATACACTGCCCTTATCAAAGCCCCAAATCCAGTGTATCAGTGCCGAGATTCAGAACACTGTCGGCGGCTTCCTGTTGTAGAGGAATAGGGCACCACCGTTTCCCTGTACACAGCAGCTCTGTCGCTGTTAGCTTGCGGTCACATAGAGTGACAACAGTTACTCAGCATGTACGTTTATGGTAATACATTTTTAGTGCAAATGTCAGAAAGTTAATGACGGCTCTCTCTCTCCCACCCTCTCTATTTCTCTCTCCCCCCTCTCTCTCTTTTTCTCTCCCCCCCTCTCTCCCTCTCTCTTTAGGGTTATCTAAGGGCTTGTTTTTGTTGAGAAATGGTTATAGGTCTGGGAACTTCCCTTTTAACCGATGTTCTAATCATTCACCACTAGAGGGCAACAACGCAGCTATTGTATGTTGTACTCTGTAAATGCCTCAGTGTGCCACCTGTGCCTTTCACCCATCTGGACAGGTGCTCCCGTCTGTGCTGTGTCTCCCAGCTCTGAGGACGGGTGCTCCCGTCTGTGCTGTGTCTCCCAGCTCTCTGGACGGGTGCTCCCGTCTGTGCTGTGTCTCCCAGCTCTGAGGACAGGTGCTCCCGTCTGTGCTGTGTCTCCCAGCTCTGAGGACGGGTGCTCCCGTCTGTGCTGTGTCTCCCAGCCCTGAGGACGGGTGCTCCCGTCTGTGCTGTGTCTCCCAGTTCTCTGGACAGGTGCTCCCATCTGTGCTGTGTCTCCCAACTCTCTGGACGGGTGCTCCCATCTGTGCTGTGTCTCCCAGCTCTCTGGACGGGTGCTCCCGTCTGTGCTGTGTCTCCCAGCTCTGAGGACGGGTGCTCCCATCTGTGCTGTGTCTCCCAGCTCTCTGGACGGGTGCTCCCGTCTGTGCTGTGTCTCCCAGCTCTGAGGACGGGTGCTCCCATCTGTGCTGTGTCTCCCAACTCTCTGGACGGGTGCTCCCATCTGTGCTGTGTCTCCCAGCTCTCTGGAAGGGTGCTCCCATCTGTGCTGTGTCTCCCAGCTCTGAGGACGGGTGCTCCTGTCTGTGCTGTGTCTCCCAGCTCTGAGGACGGGTGCTCCCGTCTGTGCTGTGTCTCCCAGCTCTCTGGACGGGTGCTCCCGTCTGTGCTGTGTCTCCCAGCTCTGAGGACGGGTGCTCCCGTCTGTGCTGTGTCTCCCAGCTCTGAGGACGGGTGCTCCCGTCTGTGCTGTGTCTCCCAGCTCTGAGGACGGGTGCTCCCGTCTGTGCTGTGTCTCCCAGCTCTCTGGACAGGTGCTCCCATCTGTGCTGTGTCTCCCAACTCTCTGGACGGGTGCTCCCATCTGTGCTGTGTCTCCCAGCTCTCTGGAAGGGTGCTCCCGTCTGTGCTGTGTCTCCCAGCTCTGAGGACGGGTGCTCCCATCTGTGCTGTGTCTCCCAGCTCTCTGGACGGGTGCTCCCGTCTGTGCTGTGTCTCCCAGCTCTGAGGACGGGTGCTCCTGTCTGTGCTGTGTCTCCCAGCTCTCTGGATGGGTGCTCCCGTCTGTGCTGTGTCTCCCAGCTCTCTGGACGGGTGCTCCTGTCTGTGCTGTGTCTCCCAGCTCTCTGGACGGGTGCTCCCGTCTGTGCTGTGTCTCCCAGCTCTGAGGACGGGTGCTCCCGTCTGTGCTGTGTCTCCCAGCTCTGAGGACAGGTGCTCCCATCTGTGCTGTGTCTCCCAGCTCTGAGGACAGGTGCTCCCGTGTGTGCTGTGTCTCCCAGCTCTGAGGACGGGTGCTCCCGTCTGTGCTGTGTCTCCCAGCTCTCTGGACGGGTGCTCCCGTCTGTGCTGTGTCTCCCAGCTCTGAGGACGGGTGCTCCCGTCTGTGCTGTATCTCCCAGCTCTCTGGACGGGTGCTCCCGTCTGTGCTGTGTCTCCCAGCTCTCAGGACAGGTGCTCCCGTCTGTGCTGTGTCTCCCAGCTCTGAGGACAGGTGCTCCCATCTGTGCTGTGTCTCCCAGCTCTGAGGACGGGTGCTCCCGTGTGTGCTGTGTCTCCCAGCTCTGAGGACGGGTGCTCCCGTCTGTGCTGTGTCTCCCAGCTCTGAGGACGGGTGCTCCCGTCTGTGCTGTGTCTCCCAGCTCTCTGGACGGGTGCTCCCGTCTGTGCTGTGTCTCCCAGCTCTCTGGAAGGGTGCTCCCATCTGTGCTGTGTCTCCCAGCTCTGAGGACGGGTGCTCCTGTCTGTGCTGTGTCTCCCAGCCCTGAGGACGGGTGCTCCCGTCTGTGCTGTGTCTCCCAGCTCTCTGGACGGGTGCTCCCGTCTGTGCTGTGTCTCCCAGCTCTCTGGACGGGTGCTCCCGTCTGTGCTGTGTCTCCCAGCTCTCAGGACAGGTGCGCCCGTCTGTGCTGTGTCTCCCAGCTCTGAGGACAGGTGCTCCCATCTGTGCTGTGTCTCCCAGCTCTGAGGACAGGTGCTCCCGTGTGTGCTGTGTCTCCCAGCTCTGAGGACGGGTGCTCCCGTCTGTGCTGTGTCTCCCAGCTCTCTGGACGGGTGCTCCCGTCTGTGCTGTGTCTCCCAGCTCTCTGGACGGGTGCTCCCGTCTGTGCTGTGTCTCCCAGCTCTGAGGACGGGTGCTCCCGTCTGTGCTGTGTCTCCCAGCTCTCTGGACGGGTGCTCCCGTCTGTGCTGTGTCTCCCAGCTCTGAGGACGGGTGCTCCCGGCTGTGCTGTGTCTCCCAGCTCTCTGGACGGGTGCTCCCGTCTGTGCTGTGTCTCCCAGCTCTGAGGACGGGTGCTCCCGGCTGTGCTGTGTCTCCCAGCTCTGAGGACGGGTGCTCCCGGCTGTGCTGTGTCTCCCAGCTCTCTGGACGGGTGCTCCCGTCTGTGCTGTGTCTCCCAGCTCTCTGGGCACTATGGGGAGATGTGGCTGGGGTGGGTGTGGCCTTGCTGGAGGAAGTGTGCCACTGTGGAGGTGGGCTTTGAGGTTTCATAAATGCTCAAAGTACATCCAGTACCTCAGTTTACCTCCTGTTGCCTGAAAAATGTAGGGCTCTGAGCTACTACTCTGGCACCACGTCTGCGTGCACACTGCCATGCCCCACTGTGATGATAATGGACTCAATCTTTGAAAATGTAAGATTAAATATTCCCATTATAAGTGTTACAGTGGTCATGGTGTTTCTTCACAGCAACAGAAACCCTAAGACTTGTTTAAGATGATTTCCCAGTGTCCAAGGAGGTCAGATTATAACAGAAAAAGCTAAGTTATAAACATCCAGTCACAGTGCAAGAAAATATCAGAAAAGACAAAAGTTGGAAAATTAAAACATCAGAGAATGTCTGAATGTCACAACAAGAACCAAAGGACAGTCAGAATTTAATTTGTCAATCTACTGTATAGCTCCTACGTTTTATCTTCTGGTTAATAAGCAATTGATGGGAAGAGATTATGTGACATTATGGGACTATCCTGTCACTTACCATTCTTCTATGTGTTGACTTTAATAAACTCGTTCATGATCCTGCAGTTCTGTTGTTCTCTATTTGTTGGGTGATGTTATACTTTAAACAAGAACTTCACCTTCTACCCACTTATTAGTTCATTATTCCTTGTATCATTCTGGGTACACGGACCCTCACTTTATTCAGTAGATTCTGCTAGTACCATTTTGTTTTTAGTTTGGTGTTCACATTGTTCTAAGCATGGCCACCACAATCCTTCCAAACATACTCCCATGTCTTCCCGGGCTCTTCACAGTCTCTGGACGTGAGCTTGCTCGGTGGCATGTCAAGATGTTGGGTTCTCTCTGTCGTCTATCTACTGTTTCTCATTTTTCCCTTTCACATATCCTTGTTATGGGCAAGTTTAGAAGATTCTCTTTCATGCAAAAGTTAGTAGGAACCAAAATTAGAGTGCTCCTAGCAGGTTTTGTAGAAAGGAAATATTAAAAAAAAAAAAGAGAGAATGGAGCTATTGTCACCAGTGGTCTAGCCCCTGGCAAGCTGCCCTGGCTACAGTAAATGACTTCCTACCCAGGCCAAGATGGAGTCAAGTGCTGAAATCAAGGAAATGTGAAGAGGGGGAGAGGAAAACTACCATGTAATAATTCAGTTCCCTTATACAACTTTGAAAAATGAGGTCACTCCCCAAATGTGACAAGATTGCAGAGCTCTGGACCAATCTGAATTGAGTTCGTTTTGTTGACATAACCAAGTTTACTTCAAGTTAACTATCCATAGGGAAACAGTATAATAAAAATCACAGGGGGGTCACACATCCAGGCCCATTCCTCTGGTGGCAGCCTTCTCTTTCCCCAGAGGCCAGGCCAGCATCTGGGCCCTAGAGGTTCCCAGCAAGATCAGAGGCCATGCACATACATAGCCCAAGTTCATCCACAAACTTGGGCAGTAACCCACTGTTGGCCCCAGGCCCTCAGAAGTTCAGTCCCCAAGATGGATGGAGACCTCTCCTCAAACACAGGCCACAGGATCTAGAAGACCAGAGAGGAAACAGAAACTAAGGGAGAAAATGCTCCCAGACACAGACAAATCCAGAAATTGGCATCTAGACCTATAATCCCTCCAAATCCAGATGCCTAAAGGTGAGAACACAAACAACAACATTCAGGGCAATATGTCACCACTAGAGCCCAGTCATCCCAATACAGCAAGCCTTAAGTATTCCAACACAGCCAAAGCACAAGAAGATGATCTTAAATCCAACTTTATGGTGATGATTGAGATCATTAAAGAGGAGACAAAAAACTTCCTTAAAGAAATGGAGGGAAAAACAACAAAAAACTTGGAGAAAAATCAACAAATCCCTTAAAGAATGCCAAGGAAGCTAAGAATAAAACTAAACAAACATGTGAAGGGAAGTATTGAAGACATGAAAACCAAAATAAAAGCAATAAAGGAAACATAAACTAAGAGAATTCAGGAAATGGAAAATCGGTGTAAGCAAACAGGAACTACAGATGCAAGCATCACCAACAGAATTAAAGAGATGGAGAGAGAATCTTGGGTGCTGAAGATAAAATAGAAGGAATAAGGTCATTATTCAAAGAAAATGTTAGATCTAAAAGACTTCCTACACAAAACTTCCAGGAAATCTGGAACAACATGAAAAAGTAAAATCAAGGTCAGATACACAACTTAAATAGACCAATAACCCCTAAGGGAATAGAAGCCATCATTAAAAGTCTCCCAACCAAAAAAAAAATCCCACATCTACAGACACCCTATTTTTGACAAGAAAAAAAACCAAAATTATACAATGGAAAAAGAAAGCATCTTCAACTAATGGCTCTGGTATAACTGGATGTGAGTATATATAGAAGACTGCAAATAGATCCTCATCTATCACCCTGCACAAAACTTAAGTCCAAGTGGATCAAAGACCTCAAAATAAATCCAGATACACCGAACCTGATAGAAGAAAAAGTGGGGAATAGCCTTGAATGCATTGGAACAAGAGGCAGCTTCCTGAATAGAACACCAATTGTGCAGACACTAAGGTCAACAATTAATAAATGGGGCCTCATGAAACTAGAAATATTCTGTAAGGCAAAGGACACCACCAACAGGACAAAATGGCAGCCCACAGAATGGGAAAAAGATCTTCACCATTCCCACATCTGTCAGAGGGTTGATTTCCAAAATATATAAGGAACTCAAGAAACTAGGCATCAAAAAACGGAATAATTCCATTAAAATGAATTGCAGATCTAAACAGAATTCTCATCAGAAAAAACTCAAATGTATGAAAGACACTTAAGGAATTGCTCACCATCCTTAGCTATCAGGGAAATGCATTCAAAATGACTCACACCTGTTAGAATGGTTAAGATCAAATCTCAAGTGACAGTTAATACTGGAGAGGGTGTGGAGCAAGGGGAATTCTCCTCCATTGCTAATGGGAGTACAAAGTTGTACAACTTTGGAAATCAATATGGCAGCTTCTCGGAAAATTGGTTATCAATCTACCTTAAGACCCAGCTATACTGCTCTTGGGCATATACCAAGAGGTGTTGAGTCATACCACAGGGACACTTGCTCAACTATGATCATAGGAGCCTTATTCCTAACAGCCAGGTCCTGGAAACAACCTAGATGCCCCTCAACTGAAGAATGGGTAAACAAAATGTGGTAATTCACACAATTACTCAGCTGGTAAAAACAACAGCATTATGAAATTCAAAGTCAAATGATAGAACTAGAAAAAAAATCATCTTGAGGGAGGTAACCTAGACCCAGAAAGACAAACTTGGTACCATAAGTGTCATTAGCTATAAAGTGAAGGCTAACCATGCTTGCTACAATCCACAGACCCAGAGAGGCTAGATAACAAGCCATTTCCCTCTGTTTTTTCTTTTCCCTTTTTCTTCTTATCTTGACAGGATGTGAATGGCTGACAAAACTTGACTTGACTGTCAATTTCATTGGGGAGCTGAGCAGTGTTAAAACCCTGAAGCACAACATCCACCTGAAGGAGCTCTTCCTCATGGGCAACCCGTGTGCTGACTTTGATGGCTACAGGCAGTTTGTGGTGGTGACCCTACAACAGCTAAAGGTACGCTTAAAGGTGCAAAAAAATAAAATAAAATAAAATAAAATAAAATAAAATAAAATAAAATAAAAAAAGGAGAAAAAAAAAGAAAGCAGGAAAAGAGGAGAGAGATGAGAAGGACCAACCATGGTAATCCCTGGTTTCTTCCTGGAATTGTTGGCGGAAATTTGTCGCTTCAGAGATGAGGATACTGTAGAGAGGAAAATCTTTTGCGTTCATTGATTTCTAAACCTTGGCCACTGTTTTTGAAACTTTATCAAATGTTGAAAAGGTAAGTCGCGTATTTCTGTCTTCCTCCACTGTCTCATCCAAGCACACAAGGTAGCCATTCTTTGACCAGTTGAGTCATGCTTTGACTCAACCCTCCAACACTACTACCTTGTCACCACTGCAATCCCAGCTCGAGAGAGGCGGAGGAAAAGCAGGACTGGAGTGGGTTCAGGGCCAACCTGTTCTACACGGTGAGTTCGAAGCCAGCCAGGGTTACCCCATGAGACCTGTCCTCAAACAGCAGCAACCAATCAAACCAAAGTAAACAGATTGTCATGCCCTACCCCCGAGACTTCTGAGTTGGGTTTGAATGATGGATGACATGGGGCATGAGGTTTACATATCAGGACACACCTCTTCTGAGGCAAGGTGTCTCCCTGACCTGAAGCTCACCAATCAGGTTACATAGGCTGGTCAGCGAAACCCAGGATCCTCCTTCATCTGCCTCCCTAAAGGGCGGGAGTAAGCATGTGCCACCATGCCTGGCATTTTTATGTGAAGTCTAAGAATCTTTATGCTTGTGAGGCAAGCACTATACCAATTGACTTGCCCCCCAGCACTATACCAATTGAATTGGCCCCCCAGATCTAGAGAATTTTGCCATGATCCCCTAAAGGCAGCAGGACATTATAGATGTTTCAGGACACACTTTGGGGAAGGCCCTATATATAAGTCAGGGACAACAGTTAAAACGAACCGTGTACCGTACTGTGTTCATATTTTGCCACTATATTCCCCAAATCTAATAATGTGAGAACTAACATTATTTAGAATAATTTTTGATACACTATTTAGGAAAAATTGATTCTAGAAAAAGTATGCAACTGAGAATATTAAAGGGAGGGTGTTAGTTTTCACACAAGTCCAAAATTCTCAGCCCTTGTGTGGCTCTAGGCTTCTGCAACAAGAATACTGGAATGCATTGGTTCTGTGACATCGATTGGCTTAGTTCTCAGAGGGCATTTGTTCCTTCATCTTCTCTGTGGTTGAGAAATCACTGACACTCAGAGTCTAGAACACGTTTCTTCTCATGTAAAATTTCTTAGACTATAAAAATGAGCTGAACCTAGAATAAGAGATGAATTATTCAGCATCATCACACGGGGTCTTCCTGGAAAAGGAATGGTGTGAAGACATTTATGCTCGCAATGGATCCTGGAAACTGAGGCTGGAATTCACTAACCTGAAGGAATCAGGGACTGGAGCCACATGGTCTCCACCATTGAGGTTGTCTGTGCTCAATGATCAGGCCAAAGTTGCAAAATGTCACTAGGTACTGAAAATGGCCATGAGTAGGGCAGGGCGCCTTGTATATCATGCCTGTGATGTCCCAGGCCCACGCAGGAGACAGTGAAGTGCATTAGTGACACAATGTTGGTGCCAAAGATTTGCCCCTCCTTGTTTGTTTGGCCTGACACTCCTGGAAAATGGAACAGGAGGTCCCTGCTCTTCCTGTGTCTGACTGTGAGACCCCCATTATCCAACACACACACACACACACACACAATCTCTCTCTCTCTCTCTCTCTCTCTCTCTCTCTCTCTCTCTCTCTCTCTCTCTCTGCTGTTCTCTGAGTTATGTAAACCATTGGATCAAGTCTTTCTGAAGACTGCACTCACACAGCCTCTCCAGAAGGTCACTGGTGCTTGTAGACAAATAGTATTAGGAATTGTGTTTACTGCTGTTTAGAAATGAGCAATGCAAGTTCGAATCTTAGTTACCATGTCACCGAGAGTCTGTGAGGTGTGTTCGGAAGGAACTGTGGCGGCAGATGTGTGCTTCTGCTAGGATTGCAGTGAGAAAATCACAGTCTATCCATGGCTTAAACGACAGGAAGCACTTTTCCCATAGCTCTGGAAAACAGATGGTCCAGATGAAGTTATAGAAAAATACACTGCGTTGGGCCCTTCTCGGGTCCACGAGGGAGACTCCATGCCTATCTTCTACCTAATAGGTCTGGCTGGCACTACTTGGCATTCTTTGCCTTGTATGCTTCTCACTCTAACCTTCGCCTCAGTCTTCTCACACTGTGCTTAGGCCTCTGTTCCTTCATGTGGAGTTCTTTCTGTAATTATACCAGTTGTATGAGATTACTCCAGGATGTTTTATTCCCCCGCCCCAATGAATTATACCTCCCTTGTCCATTTCTCCAAATAGTCAATTTGTGGTCTTGGAGTTAGAACACCAATTCAGCCTCTAAGAACAGAGGCAGTGTGAGGAGACCCAACCTTTGCAAATGTTTTTCTGATGTCTGCAGCACTCCAGATAGTGAGTGGGCACTGGCCACACCAGCACACAGCACAGTGTTACTCAGGATCTGACCTGTGAGCTGCAGAGCCCTTTTATCTTACTCTCCTCTGGCTGGATGTTGATGGTTCCCATAGGGTATCTTAGTGAAGCCCCTACTCAAGCTCAGTTGCTTTCCTCTGCAGTGACCCAGACAGTTATCATCAGCTAACATGCACCAATGAAGGTATCAACAGTAAGTGCGTATCTGTGCATGGGTACCATCAGTGTGGACCCATGGCAGCTATCATCAGTAAGCATGGATACCACTTGTCAATAGGTGTGAACCCAGGCAAAGTAGCACCACCAAGCACGATTACACTGCTGCTCCAGATGCAGGTGCCTAGCCTGGAGGAAGGCCTGCCCAGCTCAGAAGGGGTTGTTCAGACTTGGAAAATACATGGGAGAAGTTTGAACATTGCCTAAGAGAAAGTTTCAAATAAATGAGGTCCCTACACTAGGTGGCTGGGCACAGGGCCAAAAGTAAAGCCAGTCCTTTGTATGAGGTCTCTCATCGGGAAGGTGATAGAGGGGTCTTTTGTCATGTTCTTAGGAACACTACGTGTGATTAAATAAAAATATAAAACAATTATGAAGACATAAGTCAAACAGGCAAATATGCTCCAGACACAACCAAGGACAGCACCTTGCTTCCCCAAGTTCATCAGAACCCTAGGTTAAGAAATTCTATTTAGCTAGACTCTTCCAATCTAATTCAATAATGTCTAATCCATAATTATGTTACTATTTTATGGTCTCATTTACATACATATACTAATATTTACTTACAGATTTGCACATTGTGCTTATTACAGAGTTTTATTTTATTTGTGTCATGAATATATTTCATTTAGAATGTTCCAAGTTGATTAGACCTTAACTCAAGCTTAAACTGAGTTGCTTTTAGAAAGTGCACTGCAACCACTTATTACCTAAAACGATCCCTTCAACTGGAGGTAAATTTGTCACCATGGACTCGGTCTTTGTGGATGGAGGCTGGAGACAAAGAGCCTTTGAAAAGCCTGGAACTCTTCTAATGTATTTCTCCTGATCTCCAAGATGACATTTCACTTTTAAGATACTTTTTAAAGCACGATATTAGATGAAAACCAGAAATTAATAGATATTAAAATTCAAGAAAGTGAAAAATCAAACATCTAATCTCTTTTACTTTGGCTGCCAGGAAGCTTGAAACGAAATCTCTAAACTGTGCAAGGCAGCTGTGTGAGTCTCTTGAAGACAAGTTTCCTCATCTATTCGTTCTCATTTTAATGTATAATATGACTTACCCCAGTGGTTGGAAATTTTATACTTCATTAGAAGCACCTTGTGCTGGTTTCCTATTCCCGTTTCAGCAGATTAACACAGATGTCTAAAGCCTTAGAGCAAGGCAAACTCACCTTAGGGTTCTGAAGGTCAGAGGCCTGAAATGTGAAATGTAGGTGTAGAGGCAGCAATATAGGTGCTGGCAGGGCTATTAGTTGTAGGAGAAAACACGTGCCTTGCTGTTTTCCACCTCTAGAGGGCGACTGTGCCTTTGGATTTATAGCCACTTCCTGAGCTTGCCTTCCTTCTTTTCTTCCTTCCTTCCTTCCTTCCTTCCTTCCTTCCTTCCTTCCTTCCTTCCTTCCTTCCTTCCTTCCTTCCTTCTTTCTTCCAGTTTTATAAAATGAGATTTAGTGATACACGATTTGTCTCTTTACATACGATGAGAAGAGAGACACCCCTAAACTTGTTTTAAAATGGTCAAGAATGGCTTTAAAAAAGAGCTGAGGTGTTGAAAGGAAATCAGTATTTCCGACCCCATTCAATAGGCAATTGTGAGTAGGCAGACGGGTCCAGGAACTAGTCAGACGATGGAATTCACAAGTTCAAGTCCTCTGTCTTCACCTACTTCTGTAACTCTGAGGCTTGCACTTGCTCTTCCAAATTCCTTGCTCATCGGCTCTCCGTGATCCGATGGGGATCCGCCTGCTCACTGAAAATCATTAACTCCATCACATCTAAGTCTCTTTGACCAGGTGAGGTGACATTCACAGTGACTGGATCACAGGCACCCAGGGAAACCATCGTCGGTCAAGCATGTCAATCTACCCCCCCCTCCCGCCCCTGCCCCCGTAGAACCAGGATGGGCTAATAATAGCTCTCTTTGAACTGGAAGCTTTGGCATTTTGTATTTTAGTTGGCATTTTGTTTTACCATTTGCTTATGTGTGTTTGGGGGCGGGGCATGTTGTATATTCATGTGGGAGGCATGTGTACATATCAGTATTGTGTGTATATGCAGATAGTTCTGAGGATTGCTTCAGATATTATGCCTCCCCAGACGCCACCTTGTTCACACTATGTTGTTTGTTTTTACACAGGGACTCTCACTGGGACCTAGGGCTCACCAGTTAGGGTAGGCTAGCTGGCCAAAGAGCCCCAGGGTCTTACCTGTGTTCAGCTCCACTGCTCTGGAATGACAAGTGTCCACCAGCATGTCTGACTTTTTACCTGGGGACGAGGGACAGAGCACAGTCCTTATGCTTGTACAGCAAGCAATTTACTGACCAAGCCACCATCTCACGCTCTACATATACATTTTAACTTGGAAAAATGGTGCAAACATCCAAATACCGTGTAAACGCCGTCTGTAACAAAGGCCACTCTGTCAGCGTCTTCGAGGGTGGCACGTGGGCTGGGCTGAGCTGGAGTTCCTTGTGTTAGGTCCTTTCCATGAAGAGGCTTGCAGGACGCCATTGTTGGAGGAGCTGGGATTTGATTTAAGCATCAGCACGCTTAGCTTAATAGAGTCAGCAGTTAGGAAATTAATAGAAATATTTTGAGAGCTTGTCATCCATTATTTTGACAGAAGACCCACTTATTTCTAGGAAGGGTGCTTTGTAAACTTTATTACTTGTATGAAATAAGCATTGATTCAGACAAATATTCCTGATATTTCCCATTAATTACTTTGTTTTAACTCCCTGTTGCTATGGCATTATTATTTCTAATTTAAAAAATATATCGACCAACATAAACTTAAGGATGGTCCTTCCCATTCTTTCCTTCCTTCCTCCCCCCCCCCATACCTTTGCAGGCTGGCATAGTCTGGCCATGAGCTCCTGGTAGTCCTCCTGTCTCAGTCACCTGAGTTGCCAGCATTACAGGCAGGAATCACTTTGCTTGCTGAATTGAATAATCATACTGTTTATTGCTTTTTGTTTAAGTGGTTGGATGGCAAAGAAATAGAGCGGTCTGAAAGGATCCAGGCATTTCAGAACTACCCTGCCGTTGAACAGCAAATCAGAGAGCAGGAGAAAGCTTACTGCCTTAAACGGGCCAAAGAGAAAGAGGAGGCTCAGAGGAAACTCGAGGAAGAAGACGAGGGCAAGAAGAAAAGCCATCCAGGATCTGACGGGCGGTGGTACACAGACACTCACGCTGCTCGGTGCGTAGATCAGTGGTTTGGTTTCTTGCTAACTCCCATGAAACCAGCAGCAGCATTTCCTCTCCAAGGTGTTGGCAGCATCAATTATGCTCCAGAATATAACATGGCAAGGGGGCGGGGCATCATGAGCATCCCATGATGACAATTCTAGAAGGATTTCTCCCCTTAGAAGAATGGCTTTTCCCAGCCAGCAACTTGTATTTGCATCTGAAATTATCCCAAAAGAAATCTCTCTAAACATGTAGAGGAAAAAATGAACTAACAGGTGTGCCTTGATTTCTAAGGCAGGAATAGTTTAGAAAGTTAAATGCAAATGACACAATTATAACATGAATAATTCTGATTGCATCCTAAAACATTCTATTCTGTGAATTATATAGTGAATACATTTTTAAATGCAATTAATAACCCCCTAATTGATCTTTTATGAATCTGAATTTTTCATGGTATTTATTTTCAGTGAATCCCAAGTACAGTCCTTTGACTCAGTTCCACGTGAGCAAGTTTCAAATAGCTCTTAAAATTGAGAAAATAATAATTATAAAATATTTCAGATGTATACAAGTGCTTTATCAACAACTAAGCAAGAAGCTATTGTTCTGACCCCCTCCCCCCAGGAATGAGTGACAGTCATGTGTACACTTGCAGTGAGTCTTTTAGGAGAAAACGACCTGTCATGTAAGCATTAGACTCCTGCTGAGTGCTTCTGTGGATATATATATGTATATGTATATGTATATATATATATATATGTATATGTATATGTATACGTATACACACACACACACACACACACACACACACACACACACACACACACACACGGTTTTTTGAGACAGGGTTTCTCTGTGGCTTTGGAGGCTATACTGGAACTCGCTCTAGTAGACCAGACTGGTCTCGAACTCACAGAGATCCCCCTGCCTCTGCCTCCCGAGTGCTGGGACTAAAGGCGAGCGCTACCACCACCACCCTGCACCTGCATATATTTTAATGTAGCTGGGTATGGTGGCTCACCCCTTTAACATCAGTATCTGGGAGGCAGAGGCAGACAAATCTTGTGAGTTCCAGGCCAGCCAGGGCCACACAGTGACAAAATGTCTTAATGGAGTTAAACTTACGTCGGTCCTTTCCGTCTTGCTTATGAAACCGCTCCCCCACGACGTGACATCTGTCTGTCTATACTCAAGCTCTGTCAGTGATGTAGACTTTAGGGTGCTTGCTGACCTATTGAGTCATCGGCTTCATTGGGGAGGAAAAGGAAGCACCTCCCCCGGGTTCTTCAGGAAAAAAAAAACAAAAAACAAAAAACAAAAACAAACAAAAAAAAAACATGTCCCTGAGATTCAGCGTCTACAGGAAGGGCCCGTGAATGAATAGTGAGAAAGATGGGTAGTGAGTGGCAGCAGCCTAGCGGACAGTGAACATGAAAGGCTAACCGCCAATGTTTCACATGGTGGTGACCTGGGACTGTCTCACAGGCAAAGTATCGATGTCAGGAGGAACCAGGTCTGAGGTGATGTAAAGGGATGCTACCAAGGTGGTGGCCGCAATAAGAGACTGTGGCCTGAATTGTCTGTGTCAGACACTCGGGAGGTGTCCTCAAAGGATCAACCAAGCATCTTGACCACGTCATCAGGGAACAGTGTGGTTGGAGAACTCTTGTGGTGTCTCTGAAAATGACTGAGCCCCCAGGAAGGGAGAAGCCTCTTGTCTGGACAGAGGGGCAGCACCAGAAGGTTCCAGGGGCAGTGGTCAAGTGGGTGGTGACACTCACCTACTTCTCCTTCCCGTCCTCCCAGGCCAAACTTGCAGCTGGGCGATTTAAGCAGGCATAGTGACCAGCACAGAGGTGAGAAACAGACGAGGCAGGAGAGTGGGAGTAGACTGTGCCTTTCTCCCAGGCAAGAGCAACTGTGAGTTGAGCCAAGACAGATTGGAACTCGGAGAGGGAATACGGGCCTTCAGCTTAGAAGGACGTCTCGAGTTCTATTTAAACTGTAGACATTTTAAGGCCTGGAAGTGCATCTTAGCAGAAATGAATTTATTCTTGAACAGCGATGGTAGGTTCTGCCAGTGGGAGGGGAGAGGGACAGGAGAGCGAATTGAAAGAACTGCTTAAGGTGGAATTTCCTTCGTTCTCTAGAGAGCGCCAACATTTTATCACCAGCCATGTGCATTTGGGTTCAGCCTGGTTTTGAAGACTTGAGTCACTTAGCTAGTGCTTCTGCTGGCTTTTCTTTTCTAAAATCTTTTCTATATTTTATTTATTTATTGAGAATTTCATTTTATGGTTTTTGATGATAGTCTGTCCTCTTCACCAACTCCTTCTATATCTTCCTTTCTCCCTACCTACCCTAACAAGACCAAAAAAACAGTGCTCACAAGCTTGTGTATGAGCACAAGCGTGTACACACACACACACACACACACACACACACACACACACTGTCTGATTTGTATTGACCAACAGCACAGGGCGCACAGCCCACCATGGAGTGTGGTTGTTATATGACACTTTAGCTCTAGGGCAAAGCACTTCCTTTCAGTGATTTGTATTATTTTATTCAGTGACTCCATTGGGGAAAACCAAGTTTCCTTCTCCAACAGGCAAATGGCGACCTGGTTAGGGGTAGGACTTTGTGTCCACCTCCCATTTCCAGTGCTGGGATTTTTGTCTGGCTTGAAACTGCGCAGGTCTTGTGCGTGCTTCCACGGTTGCTATGAGTTCATGAGGTCATCAGTCTTCAGGCATATGGGAGTTTCCTTGGAATCATTCATTACCTCGACCCTTAAAATCTTTCTGCCTCCTCTTCCACATAGATCCCTGAGCCTGGAGGGGAGAGGTTTGATAAGACATCCCATTTAGGACTGAAAGCGCCAAAGTCGCTCACTCTGAGCACATTGTCTAGCTATGGATCCCTGTATTATTTACCATCTGCTGCAAGAAGTGTTTCTGATGTTGGGAGAGCAGTGCACTCATCTGTGGGCAACATGTCACTAGGAGTCATTTATTGCTCTGTTCATGTAGCAGAATAGTAGTATTAGTCTTTCACAAGTAGAGGTTTTTTTTTTTTTTAAAAAAACCATTTTTATTCGTTTATTTATTTTACATCCTGGCTGCAGCCTCCCTTCCCATCCCCCAACCCTCTCCTCTTCCATCTCCATCCAGGAAAGGGCAGGTCTCCTGTGAGTATCAATAAAACATGGCATATCAAGTTGCAGTAAGACTCAGCACTTCCCCGAGTATTCAGACTGGACAAGGTGACCCAGTGTGAGGAGTAGGGTCCCAGTAGCCAGTAAAAGAGTCACAATACGGGAAAACTAGCCCAAAAAGGCCATCTCCTGTGACCAGATTTTGGCCTGGACCAGGGAAAAGGAGTGTAGGTGCCAGACGGCCAGGGCACCACAGGGAGGCTCACACAGTCACCTAACCTGGGCTCACAGGGGCTCTCAGAGACTGAACCAATAACCATCGAGCACTCATGAGAATGACCAGGGCACTCTGCATATATGTGACAGTTGTGTAGTTTGGCCCTCTTCTGGAACTCCTAAAAGTGAGGACAGAGGTTGTCTCTGACGCTTTTGTAAGCATTTTTTAAGTTTTAGATTCTAAAGGGTGAAAGTAAGGCAACTAGTCACTTTATGGGAAAAAGTTATCTTAAGAATGGAGCTAATTGCCAGGCGTTGGTGGCTCATGCTTTTAATCCCAGCACTTGGAAGGCAGAGGCAGGCGGATCTCTGTGAGTTCGAGGCCAGCCTGGTCTACAGAGCGAGTGCCAGGATACACTCCAAAGCTACACAGAGAAACCCTGTCTGGAAAAAACCAAAAAAAAAGAATGGAGCTAATTATTCCAGTGATAATTCACCATTTGTCATAGAATGTTACTGTAGGTTCGATGTTTCAGCTCTAGGGGCAAAGCCCTTCCTTTCAGTTAGTTTCATTGTTTTTTTTTCATTGAAATAGTTGCAGTTTATAACAATGTAGAGAAATCCAAGCGGAACCCTTTTCTATTTTCTGCCTGTAGTATCTAAATTTCAGTAATTTTGTCCCTTCAATGCCTTTATAAAATAGTGTTCTTCCTGGAGATCAACTAAATGAGAATTTTTCATTAACAGCTCCCAAACCTAACAAGTACTGAGCAACATCGTTAGTGTTTTACTCTTTTCTTACTTTTTGTCCTTTTCAGAGGGTCCACCACTCAGCTCCCAGAAAATCACACACGGAGGCATAGTCTCAGTTACGAATGCCCAGCCTTAGCCTGGCGTTTGCCAGCTTTCTGTAACTTAAATTATTCCATCTATGTTTTGCCTCTGGGCTTCTGCATTTCCTTGCTTCTGTATATCTTTCCTTCATTCTTACTCCGTGGCTGGGTGGCTGGGTGGCTGCGTGGCTGACCCCTGCCTGACATCCGCCTCTCCTTGTTCCCTTGCTCAGTTCTGCTTCTATTTATTCTCTCTGCCTGCCAGCCCTGCCTGTCCTGGCTCCTGCCTCACTATTGGCCATTCAGCGCTTTCTTGGACCATCAGGTGTTTCAGACAGGCAAAGAATCACAGCTTCACAGAGTTAAACAGACGCAGCATAAACACAAGTCACACACCTAAAAGTAATGTTCTCCAGCACAGTAATCATTTGTCACACCTAGAACCAATGCCTTTAGATGAGCTCACGTCGAACACAGTTTTCTCTCCCACTGGCGTGGGGAGGAGCCCACGCCAGTGTTTATTGTCTGTTACAGGCATTGTTCTCTCTCTGGTCTCATGGTCTGTCTGGCCCAGGATTCAGTGTAGACGGGGGATGACGTCATAGGGCGGGGCTGTTTGTGGCATGACGTCATGGGGCGGGGCCAGAAGTGGAGTTGATGTGATAGGGGCGGGGCCGGATGTGGGGAAACTGCCAACGGTCTGTGTTGTCCACGCTCAGCTGATGATCAGAACCTCCTACAGGACACCACAGGGAACCACGGGTCCTCTTACTGTGATAAAGAAATTAAAAAGACCCTAACTAAGCAAGAAACCTCTGACGCTAGCCTAGCGTACAAGACAAGACAGGAGGCCACAAGCAGTTCCAAAAAAGAAAAGGGAATGTCAGCACATCACCAACTGTGTAAACACTGTGTCTCTAAGAAAACTGGGAACTAGATGGCCTCTTGATCTGCTGGTCATAAATCCACTAGACCACAGGACATGTTAATCAGCCCCTACCTAAAACAAATGGCAGTTATAGCTTCTTTGCTCAATACCTATTAGCTTTCCATAGCCTTGTATAAAAACTTTGTAACTTTGCATGAAACTTTGAGACATGAGGTCATGGGTCTCATGAACCCCTTCCCTCCTTTGCTCTTTAAAAATACCTTGCATTTGTGGTTCAGGGCTTCATTTCTCCCGACAGAGTGAAGCCCCAGGTAGATGGTTTTCCTTGGAAATAAAAAAAAAAACCTCCTTGTACTTGCATTTGGGTGTTGTGGCTCTTTGAAGCCTTGGGGTCCCTCTCTTGTTGGACACAACACTATAAGACACGGTGGGGACCCCCGGTTTCCCCCGGTTCCCCCCAGGTTCTGTGAACAAGGTCTGGTGATGGCTCAGGAATCTCTGCTGTTTATAGAGCTCCCAAGATGGCTTGCATGCACTGGGCGAGCGTACACTCAGACTGGACACTGCGGTGGTTGAAACACAGAGGAGGAGGATCTGTCTGTCCTGGTGCCGAGGCAATGATCTCCTCCAGCCTGGTTCATGTGAACTCCCAAGGACACTCGTCACTCTCAGACATGATGTTAACAGGGGAAGTACCTGGTTTAAGAGGAAGTTCCTGTGTCCATTCTCGGGCTCACGGGCTCTGCATCTGTTTTCTTTGCCCTAGCCCGTCTTCCATGGAGAATGAAGACCATCTCCAGGTACCAGATACACAAGGAGAGGAACACAGCACAAAGAAACCGGATGAGACTGAGGATGACATGGCGTTCTGGAACAAGCCCTGTCTGTTCACACCTGAATCTAGATTGGAAACTCTGAGACACATGGAAAAACAGCGTGAAGCCGAGGAAAAATCAAGGTATTTTCCCTTTATTCCCCACTGTGATTGAAGAGATGGCACTCTCTCTCCTGGACTGTATGTTCATGATTGTATATGTTTTACCTTGTTGGTCTGTGCCAAACCACTGGTCTGTGTCACCCACAAATCTGGCCTTTCCAAACATCGTGTTTCCATTGAATTTTATGGGTTAACTTCTATTGACGTAAAATACAAGTTTAGAACAGCATGGATCCTGACATTTTGATGGGATTTTGTTTTATCTCTTTTTAGTTGCTTTACACATATCTAGAAATAGCATGGCCTAGGTTAGAAATACAACCTAGGCCTCGAAGGAGAAGACTGTTTAATGGGATGAATGGATTTCTGCAAGTCTGTTCTGTAAAATGAAGAATTAGAGTTAGTTTCATTAGGCTTTTTACTCTCACGGTACAACTTGCCCTGTCATTTCACAGTGTGATGCCACTTTGAAGAGTCTAGATGTCATTTCACAACTTCTTAATTTCTAGGGTCCATAAGCAATGCTCTGTCACCTGCACCTTTTCATAAATAGGCTCTGTTTCTTCCCACTCCATGTCAGTGTTGAACTCTAGTATGTAAAACATGTCACAGTCTTGGGATTTGAGAGCTTGAGAATGTCATCAGTGAGC
Organism: Cricetulus griseus; assembly: GCF_003668045.3. Taxonomy (NCBI): domain Eukaryota; kingdom Metazoa; phylum Chordata; class Mammalia; order Rodentia; family Cricetidae; genus Cricetulus; species Cricetulus griseus. The sequence goes on from NC_048603.1 coordinate 22,133,923, forward strand.
TCTGAAATAGTTGTCTGCATGGCAATGAGATGAATGAAAAGCAATGTTCCCTGTGCTTGTCAGTAGAAAGCAAGAAACCAAGTAGAGAGACGACTAAAAACACCACGTTTAGTGGTCCAGCATTTTCCTGGCATGCATGCACCCCTTGATTCAATCCCCAGCTCTGCACAAAAAAAGTAAACATCCACGGTGTATCTTTGCTTGCTGAACACACCACCACCATTTTCTTGCATCAGTGTGTAAAAGGCAAATGTGTTTTTAACAGCTGTGAGGTGCTTCTCAACGTTGTGTGCCACCATGGAGCCAATCAGCCCCGCTTTGATAGACGTTCTTAGCAATTCTGGACTTGCCACTGCAAACGATGCCTGCCATAAGAACTGTCAGTTTACACATCCCATATACACTAGTGTTTTTATTTCCGCGGGGTAGATTTCACTTGTATTTCAAAAATTGTAATTTTAACTAAAGCAGCCGTTTCCATACATGCGCGTGGAGAATTGACAGTTATCTGGGTAAATCATGCATAAAATAGACTCATTTAAATATTCATGAGTATTTCATGAAAGGGAATTTACTTCCCCAATTCAAATTCTCTGGCAAATTGTCTTGGTCACATTTTTTTTTTTTTTTTTTTTTTTTTTTTTTTTTTTTTTTTTTTTTTTTTTTGCTTTGGAGACACCACTGTAGCCATGTAAAACTTGGCTCGATTTTAGAATTAAGAGGTCTGACTCTGGAAGTGAGCCGTGAGTATACTGACAAATGCCTGATTAAGTTTCTTAAAGTATTTTACAAAGATGTATCAGTAATTTTTATACTCACTTCGTTTTCCCCGACTGCTGCTGTGCCCTGGTCTCTCCCATCGCCCTCAACCTTAAGTGGAAACAAGAAGAAAGTGAAACCACCCCGGACTTTGGTCACTGAAGATGGGAAAGTGCTGAATGTCAACGAAGCCAAGTATGTGAGGAGAAGTGGGGACCCTGGGGTGGCCCTAGTGCGCACAGCACACACCACTGTGGCCCCCGTGACAGGCTCGCTCTGAGGAGAGCATGTTGACCACTGGGGATGAGTTTGATGAGTGTAACAGGCATGTCATTTTGTGCACGGTTAGGAGCCAGGCATCTCTGATTATTTCTATCGCGTAATTCTCCCGGTTTCTAGAAAACGATCCTGACATATGGAAATCTGAGTTACTTATGCATCCCATGAAATCTTGGACCATATACAGTTTTTATGCCTGAAAACTGTCACCGCATCACTGCCGTGTTTATGAATTTCTGAAATTCTGTCACGAGCAATCTGTCGGAGAACACCGAAGAGTCTCCGTTATGTCTACATTTTCCCCTGGAACACATCTACAGAGCACTCAAAAGCGAAGGAAAGGCACTGCTATAAATACCTCAGTCAGGGAGAGAGGAAAACCTGGAAATCCTCATGTCTCAGAATACCTGAGCCACCCTGTCTGTCTGTCTGTCTGTCTGTCTGAAAGCTGAGAACGAGAAAGCACACCCATAGCGCCTTTTACAATCACAATACAGATGACAAGCCTATGGACTAAATCTCATTAGCTTCATTTCATTACTCAAAACCCGTTTATTGACACCATTTCATTTGCTGTGTCATTACACAGCAAAGACAATCTAGAGTCATTCCAGGCGTCACTCATCTTCATGGAAAGCATGCTGGGCCCACAGAATAGCATCTCTTTATGCCAGCCATAGGGACTTGTACACACTGTCCCAATGTGATGATTTCCATGATGGAGACTCCAGTCTCTCGAGTGGCATGCCCCCTTTTCATCCAGCAGACAGGAATACGGCTCCAGACACGAGACTAGGTACTGCTGGTGTGGCCGTGGACATGACGGGCGCTGCTTTCACAGAGCCTGAAAGCCCCAGGGGAAGCTACTCTGTCTTCAGCTTCAACGGGGACATATTCTTGGACAGAGCACCGATCTTCCCACCACACTAAGTACCCTACCTGCCCCAAAGCCAGTTCTCTATGAAGAGATTACTCCCTACTGCCCTCTAGCCCTCTATTCCGTGGACATCCCTCCTCCTTCGTGGACTGGGTCATCTGTCCTCATGAGAGTTAGATACCCTCAGAGCTATCCCCGTTTCCCTTCCGTCTGTCCTGTCAGCCACCCACCTGCCTTTTCTGGATCTTACAGATCCATCATCAGGACCACCCATTCCTCCAGGCTCTTTGTATCTATGTCCAGTGACTAATACCAGTCTTCCACCATTGACCCCCTTGTTTCTCTCCACCAACCCCAGGTAAAGCTCTAGCCCTCAGCAACTCCCGCAGCCCATCTGACTCCCTTTCCCTAAAATCCCCCAGCCCCTGTGGGATGGTCATCCTTTCTTCTTAGTCTTCTACATAACCCCAGTCAGTCCCCAACTACCCCCCTCTCAGTTCATGGGGGGACTAGCACTTAGACCCCCATTTCTCTGCCTCGCCAACCCCGTCCTCAGTCCTGGTGACTTTTCACGTATCTCTGTCCCCCGAGCTCAGCCACAAGATCCTGGTCACATCCCTCTACTTGGCTGCCATCAGTAGCCCATGTCCTGAGCCTTAACCTCATCAACTCACTGAACGTGGTCTCCAGTGCCGTAGACTCCGTCCACTCCAAGTCACAGGCTCCATTCACACAGGAGCCCACTCGATCTCTAGCTTTGATCCCGACACTGTGTTCTCCTCCTGATCCCTCACAGAAACTCATCGTCAGAAGAGTCTTCAGCTCCCTCTTTTCCCTCTGTCCGTCCTCACCAACTCACACGTCCATCCAGGCGTTGTTTAATCCTGAGCATCCCTCCTGCTCTGTGGGCAGTGAGTGACGTTTCCACCTTTACCTGCTGCTCCTTGTGCACCTGCAAGGCCACAGGGCTCAAGTCCACTGTTTGCCCTGTTCTGTCCTGATGAGCATCCTCTCAGACCCTTGCAGGTAGGGGTCACCCCTCTTCCTCCTCACCTCCAACACTGCCTTATGTTCCCATAGCCCTAACCAAAGACCTTGTTTCTTCACTGAAAATACGGAATCAACCCAGCATCTTCTGTTTACTGCAGTGGACACTATTCTCCTTTTACGATGGCTGAACTCCCTTGCTGGCTCACTGACTCAGCTTCTCTTACCATCAGAGGCTTAGCTTCTCAGCGACTCGTGCTCTCCCACAGAACTTCTCTCCACTGGACCAGTGGCACGAACATAGAGGCAGATTTCAATAACTTTATTCTTAATACAAACACGACTGTCAGCTTCTGCTTCTCTGCCCCAAGCAATAGCCAAATTTCTTAGCAGACTTGTCAGCATACAGTCTCTGACTTTTTACTGTGCATTTCTTCTTCCTCTTTTTTTTTTGGGGGGGGAATGGGTTTCAATGCAGGGTTTCTCTCTGTTGCACTGGAACTCGCTCTGTTCCTGAGCTGACCTGGCTGACCTTGAACTCACTGCCTGGCTCTTTGCTTTTCTTCATGAATATTGCATTATCCAAAGACATCCTTAGCCCCATCATTTGCACAGTGAACATGCAAAGCCCAGGCCTCACCGTACTCTACCTTGGGAATTTGGATCCAGCAGAGAACCCTTCCTTGGAAAAGCAGCTGTTCCTTTTGCTCTTATGCCTGGGTGGATCCTCTGCTTCCATGGGCTTTAGAGGAAGTTTCTCAGCTGTTTTTTTCCCTTATGTTTTCTGGGCCAGGACTTCATCAAATCCTTTTTGATATGCCTTCATCATATGCCTTTTCCCAGCACAGAGAAGGGAAAGTGGGCACAGGGTCCCTCCCCTAATCTTGAAGCTCTGGTATCTGCTGGGAGAGCAGGTGGAGTGACAGGGGGTATATCAGCCTCACCCCAGGAAAGGCCCAAGCACAGGAATACTTAACCTACACAAAATGGACTCCATGCTTTTGCTGCTGTTGTTTGTCTTGTTTTGTTTTGTTTTGTTTGAGATAGAGAGAGAGAACATGAGGTTTGCTAGACAGGGAGGTGGGGAGAATCTGGGAGGACTTAGGGGGAGACAAAAAGAATATAGTAAAAATATATCATATGAACAAACTTTAAATGTGACAAAAATAAATAATTAAAAATAAATCCTGTAGCTTTTACCACAGTGTTCATACCACTCATAACAGGTCCCCGCCTCGCCCCTGAGTCCAAGGCTTCGATATTCAGTCAGCTAGGTGGTGTTGGTACACATGGCTGGAAAAGAACAACTTCTTTCTATTTTCCTGCTTGCTGCTCTCAACTCCCCAGCATGCTCGCCCTCCATGGTCTTCGTCTCAGTGATAGTTATCTACCCGTTGGTGCTAAAGCTCAAATCTCTTGATTCCTGATTCTCCTCTCCTTGGCTTTTATCAATGATCACCATATACTTTTTATTTCCTTAGTATCAGAGACCAGCTACGCATCAACTCCTTCACTTCTGTCTTAGAGTGGGTCAATGTTACCTTTTGCCTAGATGATTATAAGTTTGATAGACAATTAATTACAAGCTTGATAAGTAGTCTCCATGATTCATGCGTGAGCATCACCTGTTATTCTCAGCTGAATAAGGGAATCGGCCAGGGAAGGACTGATTTTTAAGGGAAATTCCTGGGAAGGGCCTACAACACATTCCTTCGTACGTCCTAACCTTGGCTCAAGGGAGGATAGGAAACGGTGTCTTTAGTCTGCGTAGCCACGTGCTTCATGAGGTTCCGTTACTAGAGATCAAGGGAAAGCTGTAGGGACTTTTGTTGTGATCCTCAACCCAGGAAATCAAAGACCCTCTGAAACTAGTTTGAAGTTACACAGGAAGAGAGTTCAAATCAGCTGACTATAGGTCTGTGGGCTAGGCAAGCGAAGCAGAGGGGCCAGCACACAGAAGGCTCCCAAGAGATAAGGCCTGCAGGAAGGGCTTGTTTGAGACCCCGAAGAAACCTTGCACGATTAGATTGTTGGGAACATAAGAGTCCTTGCCACAGCAGACCGGAAGGGAATAACGAAGTTTAGAGGCTAATTTGTGTTTTCCAAACAATCTAGTGTATATTGTTTAATGCTGACGGGTTTTTACCAATTACAGCTCAATAAGTGAGTCACTCAGAGTGAAACCGACCAAGTAATTCTGTGGGTTATGCTGCCTATGTAGCAGTTCTAATGAGGACTCAGCCAGGGAGTGTGGTTGAAGGGTCAGGGTCTTTGGCTCTTGCCCATCCAGGTTCCTGTTCCTCCTCTCTGAGTATCTCTATCATCATGAAACTCCGTACCTTTAGCAGATCTTAAAAAATATGTCCTAAGTCACTGGCTGTGTCTCAGCCTTTCCCAGGATAAAAAGGGGGACGCACAACACGAAAGCAGATGAGAAAATATGGCAAGGAAATAGAAGGAAGGCTGCCAGGGACTTGAGGAATGGGGTGTTGGAAGCACAGCACACAGAGGCAGCATTGCCATCCCCAGAAGGATATCCAGGCTCTCGTTGGGCTCTAGCAAACTCAAAAGTGGAAAAGAGCACTTCAGCCACCAGGTGTCTCCATCCCTGCACCAAACCAAAGGAAGTGCTTTGCATATAATTTACCTCCCAAAACTCTCACGTCAACAAAGTCAGCAAGGGTAGTCTGTCAATAGGCTACCTAGGCTTCTTTTAAAAATTTAAATTAGCACAGATGTCTTATTGTCTAATTAGCAAAGTAAGATTGGCATGGAGGGTTTTTATATACCAGTTGTCTTTTACTTTTGGTTATATGATGGGGTTATCTTCACAATGTACTAAAGCCACCTCCCCCACCCCCATGTGTCCTTTATAGACTTGATTTCTCTTTGAAAGATGATGAGAAAAACAACCAGATCATCCTGGACCTGGCCGTCTATAGGTAAAGTATTTTATTATACATTCATTCCCATGGCCCTCCTATCAGATCTCTTCCTAGGTAGCAACCCCTTGAGTTCTGAAACATAGAAATGGAAGTCAGTTTGCTGTTTTAATGAGAGAGAGTATTCACTGTGGTGTTTTCTAAAAAGATTTCTTTTTATTTTATATGTATGGATGCTTGCCTATATGAATATATGCACACTGTATACATGTCTGGTGCCCACGGAGACAACATAGGTTACTGGAGTCCCTGGAGCTGGAGTCCACAGGTGGTCATGAGCCATTGTTCTGGGAACCTGAACCCAGGTCCTCTGCAAGAGTAACAAGTGCTCTTAGCCACTGAACCATCTCTACATCCATCACTGTAAATTTAAACGCACAAAGGTGAAAAAGGGAAGCCGATGACCCCACAGCCCATGGCTATGGACTCTGGCATCATGCAGGCAGAGCTGAAATGAGTCTCAGTGATATTTCTGATGCTCAGGTCTCAAAAGTGCCCTTTGCTCTAGGACTGTTCCTTTGCTTTCTTTGACAGCCCTCTTTGCTTTACAAAATGTTGTGACATAATAATGATCTGTAGATGGTCAGCCTTCTCCTCCTCATTCTACCTTGGAGCCCTTGATCACCAAGAGACACGATGCTCTGAGCTCCCCATCCCCACACTATGACGGGTTCTTAGTTGTACTTTATCCCAGTGGACAGGAATGACTACAGTGGCAAGGTGACCGATTGCCCCCGTGGCCACAGTAGAGTTGTTAAATCTCTCCTCTAAAGGTACCCTTCCTGTAACACAAATCTGAAGTTATCAAGGTCACTCCACCTCACTGCTTGACAGAGTTAGATGTGGATGGATGCCCCGGTGACCTCTGGTCATTGTGCTGCTCATTCCATCGGATCCCACTGCCCTGTGCCTGTGTCTTCGTCACTGTCTCTGTCCTTCAGCCTCTGATGAGATTTCACCTTATGAGGGAGGACTCTGCCCACGGTCTGAGAACAACAGGCCCTGCCCTTTCCCAGAACTTCCCTCCACTCCTGGCTCTTTGCTTGCGCTGTGGCAAAGTGTAGATTTCCCTGTGTTTTTTAAACTCCGAGGTCAAAGAAGAAACGTTGCTTGGCCTGCATGTCTCCAGTACCGGACACTGTAGCCAGAGCCCATCAGGAGGCCCACAGATGCAGTGAGTGAGTGACAATAACAGAGCCCATGAGCATGTCCCTGAAAGCTCCGGCATAGCCTGTGTATAGTTAGTGGCTTCTTTCATGTTCTGTGTTTCGTTTGATTTTGCAGTAGCTGTGTGAGGGGAGAGAGACTATGCTGATCTAGGAGAAGGTGTGTTTTCAGAGAGTGACTTTTGCCACAGTAAACAATAATTGGAGAAGCCAGAACATAACCAACCCGCTTAGGTCTTCCTCCAACTTTGCTTTTATAATTGCGGCAAAATGCCACACAACGTCACACGACCATGTCAGGACACTTCAGAGTACGCCATTCACTAGCACTGGGTAAATTCACAGCGTTGTTTAACCGTTAGACGTTGTCACCGCAACCCCGAATCTCTGGAGCAGTCCCCACTTCCTCCCCATGGTAACCGCAAAAGTAAGTTCTATTATCTTGAAATGGGCACGCTCTGGAACCTTTGCATAGGTGGAGTCACACAGTGCATGGCCTCCGCGCCTTCACGGTTCACCCGTTTGTGCTGCGTGTTCCAAGTGTTCCGACGTCCTTCCTTTTCATGGCTTCATGCTATTCCATCGGGTGGGTTTACCGTGTATTGGTTACTTTCAGTTTCTGGGCATTTGTGTTGTTTTTGCTGTGGCTGCACCGAGTGGGGTTAGTCTTACAGGCTTTCCTTCTTCTCACGCCGTGCTCTTTCCCACCTTCTCCACTCTCGGCCCGACCCTCCCTGCCTTTGAAGGAAACCCCATCTTTCCCTTACTGATTTCATACCCTCTGTTCTTACAATGCTCCAGCCTCCATTTCTGGTGTTATTGTTTTGGGGGTAAATATTCATCATTTCACCTTTTTCAGTCCTTCTCATTTTTTTTTTTTTGAGTTTGTCAGCACTTGAGACTATGTATGAACTTCAATCCATTCATTATGATTTATTAAAAAGCCACTTACAGCGTGCCCCCCTCCCGCCGTGGGAGGCCTGAGGAGATTGTCACCAGCATGTTCCACATAGTTACAACTCTCTTTTATCTTCAACCCCAGCAGAGGACATGGGGACCAAGCGGTCAGACTCCTCGTGAGTAACTACAGAGGGAGAAAAGGCTCTAGGTAGGAGAGTACCTTAGAAGGGATTACGTAAGGGACACAGAATATCAGGGTGAGACCGGTGGCTGGCAGTGTGGGGTGGCCAGTGGAACTTGTTGCCCCGAGCCATGAAAACTGGGAGGTGAGAAGTAGTTTGCTCTGTAAAGAAACCAGACAAATGCCTTGATGGCAGGAGCGGGAAACCCTTGAGAATCCCAAGCATGGGGAGGACTCAGGTCCTCTTTTTGTCATTATAACGTAGGAGCTGATGACATAATCCGTCATTAACATGAACAGTCTAAGGAACTGTGCCTTCAGAGCCCTTTGAGAGTGCAGGACGCTCTTCACTGTACACAGGGAGAAACAGGCTGGGCAGGAGCTTGGGAATGTGGTCCAAGGCCCTGAAGCCAGAATCAGAGGAGTGAATTCCTCACAAACCTATGTGACTGACTCCAAAGTCCCCACCGCAGCCCCTCCCCCCCACGCCCTCTTAATATTTGTGAGTTTTGAATCATTGTCCTGTTCTTACATTCACAATCAGCTTTTAAAATACAGTTACTTGACTAAACTTATTTTAACATGTGGTGCAGAATCTAGCTGTTCACTCTTGGCCAGGAAAGAAGAACAGCCCGGCCTTAGCCGCTTGTACCTTCCGGGGGGAGAAGCTCCCGTCCCACCAGGGCAGGTCCAATGCACCTGTGGAACAGCTGCAGGGCACCGGAAAAGCAGAGTTGGTGGCCCCGTTGGCCCGGAGTGTGGTGGATGCAGCATTCCGGCTGCTGAAATAGTAGGGGCTTGAAATAAAATATTCATGGAAGAGTATGACAAACCATTTTTGTTTTGCAAACCTCTGGTATTTCAGACCTCAGATATTTTCGGGCTAGGGGCAATCAATGCCAAGTGTACTTGTATGTCTAAAAATGAAATTGCTGATATACTGAATCTCCTCTGGACCAGGAATCTTCAAGGCCAGCATTTTGGGACCAGTTTGGTGTGTCCATTTAAAACTTTCTTCATCTAAAGTGGTCTGGGGTGCACACTTCCATGTTTTACTTCTTTGGGCTGAATGTGTGTTTTTTGACAGTTACTAGATGGTGCATGCTTAATTTTGAAGGTACATGGATACATCGTTGATTGAGGTTGACGTGCAGCCAACTTACGTTCGAGTAATGGTCAAAGGAAAGGTAGGCATAACCATGGAACATTGGTCATTTTAAATATATGTCTTGACCTAAACTGTGTGGTCCATATATATATAATCTCCTAAGGGATGGTAGATGGGAATGGCTGTTACCCTCTTGTATTTCGGGAATACGAATGCTTTAAACCTGCAACTGGTGCACTGTAGTCTTCCAAAGTTCATACCATGGCCATAAAGTTCAAATGGACGCCCATTCTAAGAGGTCAGTGAGTTCATTCATGGAAACCAAAATTTTATCATTTTGAAATCGTATGTTTTTTCTGATTCTGAGCATTCATTTGGGTTAGCTCAGAGAGACATTAAAATAGACATATATTGATGTTTTATCTAAAAATGACCCTTCCACCCTAAATGGACTCCTGGAGATCTCACTGATTGTAGCTGTTGAGTACTCTTTAGATTGTCCATAAACCCAGATAACACAGTTCATGCATACCTAGAACAGCCTATATAGTATATTTTGATGCATCTAAACAGCTCTCTCAATTTAACAGTGCGTGATGAATTTGTAGTGGAAATGCCCCTTGAGATGGGCCTTTGTGTTAACATGCCCGTTTTCTCCACGGCCCCTTGTTCTCTCCTCTCCAGCCATTCCAGCTCGCCCTTTCTGCAGAGGTACAGCCCGACAGCAGCTCTGCTAAACGGTCTCAGACAACAGGACACCTGCTCATCTCCATGCCCAAGGTAGGAAAAAAATGGCATTTGGACAAATCTCCAGTCTGAGTGTGCTGGGCTTTGAAGGACTGTGACTTGTTAGGGATAATGAGGACTTCTTTTGTTGTTGTTGTTTGTTGGTTTGTTTTTTCTTTTTGAGACAGGGTTTCCCTGTGTAACTTTGGAACCTGTCCTGGAACTAGCTCTTGTAGACCAGGCTGGCCTCGAACTCACAGAGATCCACCTGCCTCTGCCTTCCGAGTGCTGGGATTAAAGGTGTGCGCTACCACCACCTGGCCTTAATGATGACTTCTGATTAGGGTGCCCTTAGTTGAGAAAACCAGAAATACTCTCACATCTGCTCAGGTAGGAAAACTTAGGCCTCTCAGGAGAAATTTCTCAGACTGGGGTGTAACTGAGGTCCAAGATGACTGGCCCATCCTTTCAATCTGATCACTTCTGCAGACCAGAGTCTGGGTAGCACTTGGAGTGACAGACCACATGGTCTTTCTAAGTGAGACTGGTCCCAACGATCCTGTCTGCTGCTGTGCAGGACTCTAGCTGGCCTTGGTTCTCTAAAGACACTGCTTTTGCTCTCTAAATGTTCATCTTAATAGTTAACAGCTTTGGAAAAGTTACCACCACTTCCAGGCTTCCAGTTTGTATGAGTTTTAAGAATAAGAAGGAGAACAAAAGTCACGTGATAAATAGCATTCTGTGATGTTGATAATACAGCTTTTTAAAAATAATATAAAACTTGTTATTTCTTCCTTAAACTTTATTCATTAGGGGGAAAGTAGTTGACGTTCTATTTATATTTCCGAATGGCATGGGTCAAGTTGATTCAGTTCAGAACATGTATTGCATTGAATACCTGCCTGCTGTCAGCTGCTGGCTAAAAGATGAATAAGAAACTCTGTATCTCTAATGATTCTAATTGGGAGGCATGATTATGAGTATCTAACTTTGTCACAGCCTGAGAAAAACAACCACGGAGGCACATGCTAGAAATAGTGACGTTACTGACCGATGCAATAAATAAGTTGCGTGGCCAATCTTGAAGGGTCGGTTGGCTGTGATTCATGGCAGACAGAGCCTCTAAATGGCAAGGGGACAAGAAAGGTGAAGCACACATGTGACTGCCAGGTGATTCTGTGTGGCTGCAGCAGAGGATTGACGTCAGAGAGGGGAGGAAAACAGAGCCAGGGCACACAGGAAAGAATCCACCGGTGACCTCAGATGGAAGCATCACTCTTGATGCAGATTTCTTACTGTGGCTGTGTTGGGAAAACCAGGGAAGCAGCTCCTGGGTAAATCCGGGTAGAATACGGGCTCCCCCTGGATTTCCCTTGTCAGGGTGGCGAGTGCATACGGGCAGCCAGGTGATGAACGAAGCAAGAGGCCACAAACAGTTAAACAGAAAAGATTGTCTTCGGTGGAGCTAGGAACCATGCAGAAGACAGAACAGACAATCAGACTGAGAGGGCTGACTGAAGGCGTGTGACGAGCCCTTGCAGATGGAAGGATCAAGAAAGGCAGCCATAAAAACATGGCGTGTGGTGGTCTGGATAAGAACAGCCCCCCAGAGGCTCACATATTTGAACACTTGGTCACCAGGGAGTGTAGCTGTTTGAAAGGACTAACGGGGTTAGAAGGTGTGGTCTTGTTGCAGTAGACATGGCTTTGTGGGAGGAAGTGTGTCACTTGGGGCGCCGGTGGGATTTGAGATTTCAGGAACCCACACCAGGTCCAGTGTCTCTCTTGGCCTAGAGATCAGGAAGTAGCTCTCAGGTACTTCTCCAGTGCCATGTCTGTGCCTGTATGCTGCCACGCTCCCTGCCCTGAGGATGTGGACTAACACTCTGAAACTGTAAGCAAGCTCCCAGTTAAACGCTTCCTTTTATGAGTTGCCTCGGCCATACCGTCTCTTTGAAGTGATAGTAACGCAGACAACATTTAAACTGACACGTCATTGATATGTTTGATCCAGGCATGTAAAGATGATGTGTTAAGTAGACAGGAAAGCAAGTAAAAACAAGCTGATGGGAGTGAGACTACTGCATGAGAGAAAAATCTAGAATAATGAAACATGATGAATGAAGTAGTAAGAAGATGCCAGAAATGCTGGTAGAAGCTGCTTTTGCAGTGTTCTGGGCTATAACAAGGAACACGGGTATTAGTCCAGGAGCCAAGGGAAGCCACCGATAGCTCTTCAACAGGCATTAAAACCTATGTTTTTTTATTTTGTTTTGTTTTGTTTTGTTTTAAATGGTACGAGCTCACACACATACAAAGGCTCACACATGGGTGCAGAGCCCAAAGTGGCCAGAAGAGGGAGTCAGAGCCCCTGGAGTTGCAGGTAATTGTGAGTCTTCAACATGGATTTCTGGCTGAAACCAAGTCCTTTTCGAGAACAGCACACTCTCTGTATAACTAAGCCATTCTCCCAGCCCCACGAACATTTTAAGGAAGTCATTCTGCCTTCTGTGTGGGTTAAGAACCAAAAGGTGGAAAAATTGACTCAGAAAACAAAGAAGTGAGAAGCTTTTGCCGTGAGGGAGCCCCGTTGGGAGGCGCCAGACAGGTGATGAGTCACCTCTGAGGGGATGCCAAAAAAAGATGCAGGAAAGTCAAAGATTCTTTAACTAACAGGCGTATCCCGGCGTCATATCGGAGGGGGGGGACTCTGAAGGAGGGAGGCAGGTCATAGTCTCATGTAGTGGTTTTAAATAATAAATGCCATGGGGCATCTAGCTGAATTCTTAGACAGCCCTGAGCTCTGTGGAAAGAACCGGTCAGAGGCCGGGAACTGAAATTATGAGCCCAGAGATGTAGACAGGAAAGAAGGGTGGTGCGGAAGAGGTGTCTGTCAGGGTACAGACGGAGCAGAGGGGACATAGCCGCACCCTGAGATCACAGCAAAAAGGAGCCAGCACGGAGCACTATTGTGAGTAATCAGTGGACTAGGAAGACCAACAGCAGTTCTAAGTGCCAGAGAAGTCTAGAGAATAAATCTTTTCAAGAAGAAAGCAGAGTCCGAGAAAGACACAGATGTGTTCACTGCGTTTGTCAAAATGGAAGGGGCAGTGGTGAGAGTCAACTCAGCAGCCCTGAGAAGCCTGTCAGGGTTAGAGACACAGAAGAGAGAAACTTCAGACAGCTGGGTTTGGAAATTTTGCTGAACATGGGAATCAAGTAACAGACCAGAGGCCACTCACGGATGGTGAGTCAGGGGCCGGCATTGAGGCCACACATGATTTACCAACGAAAGGCTCACTGAATGTTGGTGGAAATTGAAGATGAAAACACACTCTGCCCTTCTCTGGCAGATGAAAGTCCCGGCATTTATAACTTCTAAAGGCTGGGAGGATTGTCTCTGTTTGCTTTCAGATTTTTATGCAATTTTCCTTTGATCTCAAAGTTGGGCATCAGAGATGGAACTTGATACTACCACAGTCTTAACATAGATGGGAACTCTGAAAAAAAACTAAAGAGGCCTGATTTAAATTTTTTTACTTGTCCCTGTGAAGTATCTGGAATCCCCATTAAAAGCTGCCGAGTGAGCTAAGAAGTCTTCTGCTGTCATCTGACTTTAACCATACACAGTTTTGTCTTTTATATAAAGGCTGAAGAAAGAAGAGAAGCTCGATGCTGGTAGAGCCAGGGGTCTTTCTGAAATGTCAGCTTACCCTCAAACCAACGTCTCCTATCAGATGAGCACAGGAAGTAACAGACATCACACTTCCTGCCCTCCCCCACCTTGCATGAAATAGAAATGGGCAGAAATCAGAGACACAGGGAGAGACTCTCTCATCCATCTCCTTGGAACAACGGCCCCTCTAGAATAAGTGGTCCAGTTAATGAAGAGTCTGCCTAGTGTCTAGTCTTGACTAGCTTCACTCTGAAAGATGAAACCATTTTGGCAAAGGGCTGGTGACAGTGTGACTGGCCTCTCTCATTAGACCTCATCCCTTGAGCTAGGGCAGGGTTACCTTCTTCAGTGCCCCTTAGGTTTCCAGAACAAGAACAGAAAAACCAGTGATGGGTTTCTTTGCCAAGGAAGGAAAGGATAATGGGAAAGAGAATGTCTGCTAGGAAGACTATAAATTTGATTAGCCAATAAGACTTCCACAGTGATTGAATAGTCCTTCATTTTCCATAGCCAATTTTCCAACAGATTGGCTGTAGATAATCAATTATGTATTTTTATTCTGTGGCAAAAAATAGAAAGTGAAATTTGTTGTCAGGCAATAAAATAACAAACAGAACTGTAAGGATCATCTTGTCCTTGGTGAACACAACAACTTAAAGGCCTGTGCCTATATTAACTAGAGCATCTACAGGGAAATCTATGAGAAAGCATAATTTCCTCCCTACTCATAAGAGACATTTGTGTGACACCTCAAGCAGCAAGCCCCTACCCCATTTGTTTGGAAACTTCTAGTGTAACTGACAAGACAGTGGTGTAATGATAACTGCTATATTGGGGGGGGGAGTTTTTAAGACAGAGTTTCTCTGTGTAACAGCTCTGGCTGTCCTGAAACTCACTCTGTAGATGAGGCTGGCCTCAAGCTCACAGAGATCTGCCTGTCTCTGCCTCCCAAGTGCTGGGATTAAAGGTGAGCACCACCACTGTCTGGCTGATAACTGCTATTCTTAAAGGGAAAGTCAGAGACATGACCCGGTGGCTTGTTCAGGGTGGTAGGCAATGGATGCAAAAATTCTTGGTTGTCTGTGCTCACGAGTCTTTTAAATAAACACAGCCTCCTGTTTGCATTTGCCTTTTGCAGTTTTTGTTGTCTTGTTTTGGGGGTAAGTCTTACTTCCATAACCAGATAAAACATAAATCCAGGATTTTTCTTCCTTAGCCTCCTGAGGAATAGGATTTCTTCTTGTTGCCATAGTTGCCTTCATGTCTCATGGTGAAGTGTAAAAACCCATAGCAGATAGCTTATTGAGAATCGAGTAGAGCTGAGATGATACAGGCAGACCATACAGATGATACAGGCAGACCATGTAGAGCCGGCCCTAGTTTGTCTTCAGTACCACATGTTTCTCTTTGAGGGATTATCTCTTAAGATTGTGAAATGGCATCCAGGTAGAGATTAGCCATCCTATATCACTGGTCCTTAAAAGAGGCATCACTAAACTCAGACTTCAGAGAATAAACAACCTCTTCTCCATAAGGAATACTTTTCAATTCATGAGCATAAAACTTGACAACTATTTTTTCCTTAAAAATCATCAAATGTTAATAAATAAAATCAACTTCATTTATGTTATGGTTAAAGTGAATGTTACTGAAAACTAACACCTTCATAATGTTGCTTCTGACTAAAACATTTCAAGTAGTGACACTGAACCCAGTGAGGTATTCCACGCGTCTGGGTTTGCTGACCCTTGGGGAAGTTTCCTGAGTCTGGCCTGCACTGTCATTACTAAGGAAAACCCTTGGGATATTAAAGCATATTGTAAGACTAAACCTCAGTATGTGTTCATGAGTGAATTTTTTGCAAAGCTTTGGTGCATGGAAGTCTGTATGGTAACTGTTGTATATCCATACGCGTGTATAGGCATGTTTGCCATGGGTGGATGAGCCTGGACGACATTAAGCTACGTGAGTCAAGCCAGGCACAAAAAGGACCTGCACAAGCTCCCTTATATGTGGGATGTTTCTGGAAATCAAATATACGGAGACAGAAAACAAACTGATGGTGAAGATAGGAGCAAATATGGGCAAAGGCCAGGAAAGCTTGTTACGGTAAATCTTTCTGCCAAAAGCTGCCGAGCCCCACCGCCACATGTGCGCTCTACGCCAGCTGCCTGCCTGAGTTAGGGTCCCAATTAATGCAGAGAGAGACTTGTATTAGGTACAATGCTGCTTGGCCAATGACTAGGATCTCATCTGTTAGCTCAGTCTGAATTACATAAATCGATATATTTTATAAGACTTATCTTATCGGACACCTTCCACTGGCACCCTCTCTTGCTGGTGGCTCACATGGTGCCGCTGGAGGAGGAGCGGAGGGGAAAAAGGACACTTCCTATTTCTCATTGCTTAAATATGAGTCTCCCTGCTATGTCACTTCCTGACTGGATCACCACTTCTCTACTACATTTCCCAGAATCCTTCTTGACTCCTAGTCCTGCCTAACTTGCCTCATTGGCCAAACAGTATTTTATCAAACACAAACACAGAAGCACTTCCCCCATCAGGACCTGTGTGGTGGGATAAAATAAAAACGCTTTTAAGAGAGTAGGGGAGGGAGCAGGAAAGACAATAGAACAAAACAGAAGAGAGGAAACCATTGGGGAAGATGAATACCAAGAAAGGGGTGAAGGCAGAGAGATGGGACGGGAGAAACAACCAAAACGGGATATGAAAACCCAACATGGGAGCTTAGTCCTTCATAAATTAATTAATTAAATAAATAATAATAATAATAATAATAATAATAATAATAAAATAGTCTAAAAGAAAAACAAAAAACAAAACAAAATGATGGCGATGAAGAGTGATGGGCAGAAATAGGACGATGTAAATGAAATCTGGGGTGATCATGTCTGGAGAGCTAGTGTACAACACGGGAGCCAACAGTAGGAAATTTGCATTTGGTGTCTGCACTACAGGAACAGGCTGTAGTTGTTCCTGCCGAGAAGGGCAACCGGGAGATGACAGTATGCTAATTTTTCCGCGCTGACCTTCTCATTATCTGCTGTGCTCTCTAACATCATGTAAGCCTTAAATATACACAGTACACAGAATCCACTGACAAAGGAAAACAATACAATTAAGATGCCTTTGGCCCCAAGAAACAGTAAACTCTGACTCAAAGCGGTTTACTTAATGAATAAAAATATATTGCCTCACCCCAAAATGAAAAAAAAAATCAATTCAGTCACACACAGCATTTTACTTCATTTGTGGAATAGTAGTGTTAGCATGTGAGCGAAACTAGGATTCCCAGGAGTAGCCAGCATAGTCCTAGTGTCTTATACTGCTTGGCTAGTCTGAATCAGAGCACATCAGGAGTTGATGTTCAGCAAGTCTGTCTGTGGTGTATTTGACCTGCTACATGGAGCCAGGACTGGCAGTGACCGTATCATGTGGATGTGTGGAAATTCAGTGATGAAATTTATGCCCATTTCCCAAGGGCACAAACCTTTTCATTAAGTTAAAACAATCAACACCATATTTCTTTTTTCAGTAGGTGGGAATTGGATGCGGAGCTTGATACACACTAGGCAACTGCTCTACCATTGAACTGCAAGCCCTCATTCCTTATTCTAATTCTTTACACTGAGGCAGAATCTCACTGAGTTCCCTGACCTGTCCTTGGACTCAGGCTACAGCCCAGAAAAGCTTTGAATTTGCAGTCTTTTTGCCTCAGCCTCCCGAGTCACCGGAATACAGAACCTGTGTTCCTAGGCTTGAAGTGTTATGTATTAGGAACTTCTTTTGACTTTTTTTTATGATGTCAAAATTATATTTTTTTCTCTTTTTTTTTTTAACTCATAAAGAAGCCTGGATCTGTACACAGAGCTGATCAGTAGGCACATTCCACCAGTTTAACTCTGCCCCGTCGCATAGGTCAAGGCTAAATTTTCTGTTGCTAACCTCACTGGAAGAGGCTGTCAGAGCCTCCTGGAACTATCCCACACCTGCTACCCAGTCTGTGCCAGTCTGTGAGCTACTCTCTGGATCACGGACGCTGAGGTTACCATCCTGTGTGTGCTACCAGACTCCTGTCTCTGTTCGCCATCTCTGTAGCTTACCTCACGGGCACCATGTTTCCAGCATGTGGCGTCCTACCATCCCTCCTGTGCAAACAAGGGCTGTCTTCTGGTTGGAGGTGGCTCATGGGGTTGCAGGTGATGAAGCCCTCCGGCTGTTCACGAAAGCAGCATCAGACAGCGGAAGGTGGGCGCCGGGGTCAGTGGAGTGGGCAACTCATCGCACAGGCTTTTCTGGCATGCCCACCGCTCGGTGAGATTTCTTACTGGCTTCCAGAACTCTAACTCTGTATTCATTAGCGTTTGCTTTGGGAGTGATGGAAACAGAACCCCGGGCATCAGTGTCTGTGCCTTTATTACACTGGATATACCCAGTCAAGACCAGTGGTGTCTTCTGTCCTTCAAGGGTTGGCTCTTCTTCCATGGAGGAGCTGGAGATTCCTTTTGAGCACAGCAGCCTGAATGACCATTTTATACTAATCGTGGACCAGACCATGCCACTTTCCCCGGGTAGCTCACACCCCCCCACACAACTCATTCCCTACCATTTTCCCTCACATCTGCCCACATGATGGGCTTCCCTGCCTGTGCATTCACAAGTCTGACAAGTGCCCTGTTGGGGGCGGGTCAGGCTTTGCTCCTCATCAAGGCCCTTGTCCTTGAGGTTTCTTCCCAGTCTTGCTTTGATCCAGGAGGTGGTTCCTGATCCGTTCCTTACATCTCATTCTGCTGTCTTTTTCCTTATAGAGTTTATTGCCTGGTGGGCTTTATTTCTCTGTTGCTTTCTCCCTGACAAGAATCTAAGCCTCTAGAGAACAGTTTTGTCTTTTCCGGACCGCCATGTTGTGTGGCCCAGAATAAAGCCTGGTAAGGAATAGATAGATTTTCTTTTTTGAACGAGTGAATACAGTAATTGAATTTGAATATCTAAAATATTAATCTCCCCTAATTATCAACTATCTCCAGCTATTTCACATTTTTTCCCCATTTGTACTATTCAGATCATGTTTAAAATAAGCCTCTCAGACTCTGCCTCCAAAACAAGCCCACTGTGATTCCTGTTGCCATCCATCTAGACTCATTGGAATGCAGCAATTAAAAGCATAGCCTCTGGAGCTAGGGAACCCTCGTCAAATCTTGTTACTTTTACTCGGCATCTGTGTGGCCCCTAGAAAATTATTAATTCCTCCGTGCTTCTGATGCACCATCTATAAAGTGATTATGATAGACCAGGCCTCAAAAAGCTTTTGTAAGCATGATATAAACTGATTTAAAAACAACAACAACAACAAAAACAAAGCACCTAGAACAGTGTTTGGGACATGATACATGTTTTGTATTGAGACATACATAATTTTAATTAATATTTTTTCTTCCTATTCCTTAATAGTTTGCTATACTATCAATTAATGATTGCTTTGTAATTATTATCTTATCCCACGCCCTGTGGCTATCACAGAGTGGCCTGGTGATGGGTAATTTCTGAAAAAACAAGGCTTAGTTGACTCTAGGTCTAGAAGAACAAACAGTCACAGCATATGTCACAACATAACACATGAAGTCACGTGGAGGGTTCACGGGATTGCAGACGAAGAGTGATGGGTGGAGGACCATGTGTTAAGAGAATCAGTAAGGAAGTGGAGAGACCCCAGTCTTGCCCATTTATGACAGACTGCTCTTGGGAACCAATCCCTCCATAAGACTTGCATGATCCCTTCACAAGGGGGCCCTGCCCAAGTCACCCCCAAGAAGGCCCCAGCTCTTAAAGTCTCTCCCACCTTCAGTATCATTACACCAGACAATAAGCTTTGATGGGTACAAACCTCATCCAAGCAGTGGCGATTTCTGAGATTGGCACTGCTTGTAGATTGTGGGAGGGATGGACGGATGAATTTACATTACAAAATACAATAACATGCTTCTCTGTAGTGACACTTCTGTCCCTCGGAAGGTTTTGTGTTCCCCTCATTTTCCCTGGACAGTTGCTGCACACCTGTAACTCCGTCACAGATACATAATCCAGTTGCAATCTATTTTGAGTGAGGCTGGGCTTCACATTTCCTAATTGTGCTCACCCTTCAGCCCGTTTTCCCGGTGTGCCATGAGACTCAGTGATATGTATATGATAGTCTCCTCCCCGTTTGCCCGGGGATGTTGGGCGTGCCACCTCACCACAGTCCAGCTTAACAAGACCTAACTGAAATTCCTCATGCACCAAGAGAGCTCGCTTACTCGAACCAGGTTAAACTGATTCATCAGTTAAACTCCCATGCAGACTCTCAATTGACAAATTATAGGAACATCCGTGTCTCATGATTTCCTTTGGGATTTCTTTTAGAATAATTAGCTGAGATTAAGGAAGTTGCTGTTGGAACTGAACAGCAAAATGCATTTCCATTTTGGTTGGTGACTATGTTGTTTGACTCTGTTTATACCAAAAAAAAAAAAAAAAAAACAGGAGATGAAGGTCACATATTAAGGCCAACAGGACAGACCATAATTGCATAAAACCCGGAGTACTTTCCTCCATTTTACTCGGGCATTTATTTGTGTTTCTACTCAAATGTTCAATGATGTAGCCAACATAGTCTTACTCTTATTCTTGGACTGCTGTGTGGGCCTGGAGTGCTCCCTGGTCGTCTTACTAGGCTTGTCCATTGCATTCACGGCGCTGTTCTTTTATTTCTCGTTTTGAACTCATTCCTGAAACTTCCATCCTGGAGAAAACGGAACCATTGAAAGGTTATCTCCACCAACTCCAACCCTTTGAGTCCTTCCTTTGCCCTCTCCCTTTCTGGTTGTATAAACCTGAGTTCTTTCCAACACCCAGGGGAGTAGGATCCTATCTTCACTCAAGTTTCAAAGAGTGAGTTTTCCCCACCTATGGCAATTTTCTGTACTGTTTCAATGAAGTGCGTTTATCTGGGTGTTATACTAGAAACGTCCTGGAAATATCATCTTTCTAAAAACAAAAATAAATGAAAAATGAAAAACACTTGCCCCTGTATTCATTGCCCCAGTGGTCTGATTTGTTATAAGACTCCTAAAACAGACATCTTTTTATTTATGTACAATATTTTCATTAGTTAAATTTGTTCTCTATGCTGGTTAGTTCTGATTGTCAACTTGATACAATTTAAAGTCACCTGAAAAGATAATCTTTATTGAGGAATTATCTAAGTCAGGTTGGACTGTGGGCATGTCTGGGGGTGGGGGGATGTCTTCCTTGTTAGTTGATACAGGATGACCTAGTCTACCATGGACAGCACCATTCCCTAGGCAGGGGTACTGAACAGCATGAGAAAGGAGGAAAATAGTTGAGAGTAATCAAACAAGCATAGATATATTCTGTCTTAGCTCTTGACTGCAAATGTGATGTGACTAGCCGCTTGTATTCCTGCCTCGGCTTCCCTGAAATGATAGACAGTAAGTTGGGTTTTGAGCCAAACAAATGGCTTCTTCATTTGTGTTGCTTTTCGTCGCAGGATTTTATCACAGCAAACAAAATAGAATTGGAGGATTCTTTGAATGAATGTCTCCAGTGCCTTCTGTTTACACACACCTTCTACCCTCTCTTAACTACTCCCAACCCTGTCAACACCTCCTCCACCCTACGGGTCCAATTTTCATTTCTCTTTTGTTTCGTGACCCACTGGATTTAATCGGGGCCATCTTATGACCCCAGGTGTGGAACTATCGTGTGGAGCTTGGAGGGCTCATCGGTGTGGATATATCTGAAACGAATAACTCCCTTTGCCCCCAGGGTCCCTTAGTAACCAAATCACACACCAGGGTGGGGTTTGCTCCTTTAGCCCTTCCCCTAGCCATTATTGGCTGTTGACAGATACAGTGTTGTGACTTGCCACTGCGTGAAAGAAAGCATAGCTGCTGTGAGTTCACGATTGAGTGCCTGTGCCATGCCTAGAAAATAACATCCCAGCACCCTTCTCCCTTTCTCCTGGCTCTTGAGTTCTGTTGCCCCTTCTCCTGTGATACTCCTGAGGTAGACTCAATGGCATGACTGTCGTGCTCAGGGTTGAACACTTAGTTGTCTCTTCTTCTCAGCGCATTGGACAGCCAAGAGTCTCTGTATTAAGACCAGTCACTGTAAAGACATGGTTTGCTGATTAAGCTAAGAGTAGCAAGTATAGTTTGATGCCATGTACATTTATCCAAATGACAGTGTTCAATTCCCCACTAGGGCTCATGACATCCACAGGCACGGGTTTCACCGGGCTTACAATACCAGACCTGCATTCCTTCCTGCAGTGTGTTTCAATTCCAGTAAGAGAGCTGTTGCTGCCTTAATGGTTGTGGCGCTAGTGTGGAAGTGGACATATCTTGCCTGGGTTGGATTTGTTGTTCACAGTACTCACTGCTAGGTAAGACCTCTGGTACCTTTGCTTCCCTAGTACCACCGTAGCACCCTTCAGCACTCTGAAAGCTAATGAGAAAGGAGGAAGGCTTTTAGCTCAGTTCTGGCATGACTTCTCTGTATCTCATAAGCAAGGTGTGTGGTGTCTTTAGCAGCAGTCTTCCCATCTCATTCCGGTGGACAGCCAAGAAGAATGACAAGAACACGTAGTTTTAAGGACCTCTGGGGACCCTTTGAGCCAAAATAAAACCCTCATAAAAACAACATATCCAGTAATGGGGGTTTGTTTATTAATAATAGTAAGCCACCGTCCCTGCCTTATGGGAGTCGTACTGTCCAGTCAAACAAGATAGGTCTTCCGGATCTGATTTTCTAGTTAATATTTTAATTGGCTTGCAAACAGTAGGACCCAATGAATCCCTTTTATCTTCCATGCCAGCCCTGATCTGCCTAATTCCACTGTCTTAAAGCATTCGCCACTCAATAGCCCTTTCCTGCTTTCCTGGCTTTCTATATGAGCTAGCTCCAAGTTGAACACACAGATCTAAAGAGTTGAAGCTAGGATCCACATAGGACAGAGGACAGAGAACATGTGGCATTTGTCTTTTGGGTCTGAATACCTTACTACTGTACCTTTTCTTTCTTTTCTTTTTTTAGCTCCCTCTGCTGGCCAAGTTTCAATTTTAAGTATAGCCCAACAAAACTCTGTTGTGTATGCACACAGCATTTTCACTATTCAACTATTCACTCGTCCATTGATGGCCAGCCAGGCTGGTTTTATTTCTTAGCTGATGTGCACAGAACAGCAACGAATAAGCAAATATTTTTGTAGTAGGGCATAGAGTCCTTTGGGTATATGCCCAGAAGTGATACAAACGGGTCACATGTTAGTTCTATTTTTAGCTTTTGAAAAACCAGCATACCGATTTCCACAATGACTGAAGCAGTGAACAAAGGTTCTTTTTTTTTTTCCCCCCCATATCCTCACCAGCATTGCTGCCTCTTGATTTGGTGTCTTTCCTCGAGTTCTTTCAAACCATCTCCAGTGAGGGAGGGATAATCTCCCCAGCCGCCCTGCCCTGAAGCATTTCTTTGAGGTCTGTGATCATCACCACTGTTATCTCCTGGGGTCATCTCTCATCCTCGACCCATCTGACATTTGCACAGGGCTCTCATTGGTTTGTTTGCTAGCTTTGTTTCTTGCCATTAATAGCCCCTCTCCTTAACTTTTATTATGCTGCTATCATGGGCTGTCTTCCAGTGTCACTAAAGGCTCCCTGGGTGTATTTGGACAGTGTAAAATTGTATGCATTTTCTCACACATGGCCTGAAAGCGGGACTGTTCAATTCACTGTCTGTATAATTCCATGACTTTAAATGTCACCAGAGCTCCACCATCTGATACTTTCCAACAAGTAACAAAGAGCAACAATTGTAGCCAGGAGAATTAAAATCTTAATAGCATCAGTAACTAAGAATACAGTAAACAATTTATGTTCACTGATATGGTGGACAGGCCGAAGATAAACGTTGTGTTCCAGTAACTACTCAGAAAGCTGCTGAATTTCAGATTCAGTTTATTGGGGGAGGAGCCGTCATATATGACCTCCCCTGCTTGAATTGTGATTCTGAGGGATTATGATTTCAAATCAAAACAAGAAACAAGCCATGCTTCGGGGAGGTCTAGTGGACTATCACAGCATCTTAAAACCATGTTTAGATTGGGCCTTGAATGTGAAGAAAGGGGACATCATATAAACACTACTCATAAATGGAAATCTGTTCTAGAGGAATTATGCATGAGCAGAGATGCCCACCGCCACACACATACTCACATGGTCTTTTATGATGACTGAACCTTTCTTTGTTTCAGAATGATGAGAAACGGATGTATTCAGTTGAAACCATTCTTCAAATGTCGTTGCTGTGTCTTAGATACATGGGATATGATCTTCTCTTGCAGTGCAGTGATGACAGCTCCCAGTTAGTCAGACCGTCACGAGAGCCAACAACTGAGACACTAAAGTATACTATGCTGCTAAGCTGTGATGTGCAGGAGGCCAGGTTTGCTGAGGGCGTCTTCAACTGAGTGCGGTTCATTTCCAATGGTTTTATCAGGACGCAGGCTTCACTGTGAGTTGAACAATTCACTTCCTATGAATATCCAGCACCCAGGGTTAACCCAGACACTCACAGAATATAAGCAACATACAGCCGAAATCCAGGGAGTGTTGTGAATCTGGTCACACCAGATTGTTGCTTTCCTTCCTTGAGAGGAGATTAGAGTTTTGGGCCTATTGTCGTTCCTAAATTCTAAGCCACAGACCGTTTCACACTTTCAAACACATCTAAAAATTTGACGTCCTTAGGAGATGAATAGTAGCTACTTGAATATAGCTGTTTATTTGAAGAGGGAAGGGGCGGGCAGGAACCAAAAGATGGTACTACACATTGGGACAGCCACCCTTGTAAGGCAATTAGAGGGTATTCAACAAAGCACATGTATCAGGACATCTTTGCCTGCAGAACAATGGGAACTAGGGTGTCTGTACACCAGCTGTTACCGACAGCTACCTGGTGTGAGGTGGTAGCTATGTGATAAGCTCCAAGCACTTCAGATGAGCTGGCGCTACAGACCACGCAATCCTGTGTTGCTTCAGGGAAGAGACCCGTGCAGCACAGGTGGAGGTCATGGTGGAGGAGAGCCTGCTAGAGGGGCACTGTAAGTTCAAAGGGTGTGGTTAGGACATAGACAATGTCTCCTTCAGACATTGATGCTAACTAAATTAGCATGAAAAAGTGAAACTTGAAAATGTTTTTAAGAAACCAAAAACTATAAAAATTAAGGAACGGGTACTTGCTTTTTAATCTAAGAGTAGTTTTTTCTTTTCTTTCTTTCTTTTATTTTTTTATTTTATTTATTTATTTATTTATTTATTTATTTATTTATTTATTTATTTTTTCTGGGCGAGACTGGAGGGTGCTTGAGCAGCAGTCTGGTTACCTGCTCACATTATTTCCTGACATGACCGGCACCACCACCGGTAGAGGCAGTGGGCCATGTGTACTTAGCCGCCGATTGGATGCACAGAGGGTTAATTTCATTTCGGTACCTTGTTCTTGTCTGTGGCTTGAAGGCCCCTCAAACAGCTTTGAGATATTTTCCCAGTATAATGCTCACAAGACAACTTGGGATATGCCCTTGTTTATTAGTTGTGTATGGTCCCTTTTATCACCTTGAGGTCCAGTCTCCTGGCAACTGGGAGTGTCATCTGAGTCATGTGATTCTGACTTTCACCATCATTCCAGTTTATAAGCTCCTAGAAAATACCCGTTGCTCTGCCCGTTCCCCTTCCTCTGCCTCCCTCCTCGCCTTCCTGTCTTCTCCTGCTAAGGTTTCATGGTTGCTCCATTCTGGGTCTCTCAAATATGCTCATTCCATTGCCTCAGTTCTATTAACTGAACTTGATCTTTTTTTCTCTGTGAGCCTTTCCCCGACCAGCACTCTCACCCTCAAAAGAATATTGTGCCCATTTGTCGTCTGGACACATCAAATTGCCATCAGTATTTGGCGGCCGGGGAAGATTTCCCTCTATTCAGATAGAAATCACACACAGGCAAAGCACAGCTCCCTTCCTGTTGGTACCCCTGAATTCTTCATCTCCGGAATCTGACAGCCCGGAATTGAAAAACCCAGAAATATGCAGCACTAGGCTTCTAGAAGGTGAGGCTTACGGCTGTGGTCTTTCGAAGCCTGATGTCTGTCTAGGTGCTCAGGTCAGAGCAAGCTCTAGACTTTCAAAATCATTGTCTTAGGGTTCTAGACCCGGAGAACTCAAGGCTCATTTCTCTAATGTTTCAAAACCATAGACCTATAGCTGGAGGTATGGATGTCAGAGGCTATTGCTCTGAGCTTTGAGTGGTAGCCAAGCACACAGCTGTGTTAAAGCTCCCAGGTGCTTCGAATCTTTGCCAGCTGTCTGTGCTGCTGATAGAATGGTGGAGGGCTGAAAGGTGGTTTCTGTACCTTCTTATTTAATTGTATCCTTGATGAAGACTGTAAGTAAGCAATAAAAGATAATTTAGGAGACCCCCCTGTTGTGCTTAATGTTACAACATGAATGATAGGCTATACTGGAGAGGCCTCTTGGACTAACCCCACAAGTTCTAGAAATAGACTCTACATAGCATGTGAAAGGCTCTAAGGCCGCCTGTCACAAGCCTTAAATACTTACTAAGTCATAAGCCTTGCATTGCACCGATCTCAGGCTTTTTGCTGAGTCACCAGGGATGTGCCACTCCCCGCTTCCCAAGTGAGAGCAATGCCATCTTGGGGCCTTCCAAATTCACTGGACTAGCCTGAGTGATTGTGGCTGGGGAAGGCCTCCTGAAGCCAGAGTTGAACTTTGGGCAGCAACTGTGGTTGAGACACCGTTGGTGCTGTTATAATAACAGAAAGGGCATAAAAGCAAGATGCCTGCTAAGGTGGTCCTGTCTTTTTGTATCCAGCCCTCAATTTCCCAGGTAGCCCCTCCTGCCCACAAGGCAGTGCTGAGTGACTAGAAACTCCATCCGAGGAGTTTTCAGACTAAAAAAAAAAAAGATGCCAGTTTCTCTGTGTCGTGCTTATTTCTCAGGCAACACTGACCATAGAGGAGCCTTGTCACTATTAACTCATCAGTCTCATTCTACTTGAGGGGAAAGTGACAGCAGCCCTCATTACAAAGAAAATATATTTTTTTTTGTAGTTACTTGACCTTTCATCAGGCACAATTAAAACAATATGTTTGGGGAAAGCATAAATGCCATTTTCTTTCTTTTGATCTCTGTCTTTCTTGCATTGATGCCAGAGAGCAATTTATGAAATCTTCCACGTAGATGAAAAAGGAACAGAGTAATTAGATGAAAGCATAGTCCAATACTATAGATTTTATGTGCTTATCTTTTGACTTACCTAACATAAAGGAACATAGTCCCCGAACACGAAGCTCAAATATGGGCCACCACAGTAGAGGACACCTTCAGGGTGACAAGGCAGTTGTCCTCTGGTGGGAAAGGGGGACTTTTTCGTCTTGTCTGGGTCCCACTTGGGCCAGTTTCTCTCTGCCCATCAAGTCCCCACCCTTGCTTACAAGATAACCTCTCAGAGACTTAATATATATTTATTATATATTTGGCCAATGGCTTAGGCTTATCACTGGCTAGCTCTCTCTTTTATAAATTAACCCATTTCTACTAATCTGCGTATCACCACGTGGCTGTAGCTTACTGGTAATTCCCTTGCATCTGGCCTCCCTGGTGGCTACACGGCGTCTCCCTGCCTTCATCTTTCTTTTCTCTGCCCCTTTGTTCAGATTTCTGGCCGAGCCAAATTCTGCCTGTCCATTGGTTGAAACAACTTTATCCATCAACCAATAAAAGCAGTGCATGTTCACAGTATACAGAAGGACGCCCCACATCACTCAACAGAAAGGGAGGGTGGAGGGAGAGGAGACACCTGGGAACAAGGTTCTTTAGAGTTCAGGAGAAATATGGGCCACCACAGTAGAGGACACCCTCAGGGTGACAAGGCAGTTGTCCTCTTTTGGGAAAGGGAGAGTGGTTGAGGGCAGGAGCTCTGGAAACTCTCCAGTCAGAAAGGACTGGCACGAGTCCCCCAGGGAGACCCTGCTGTGTTAGAACCAGGTGGGATCCAGACAAGCCTGTGACCAGCATGGTGAGGCTTAAAGGCAGCAGTGTAGACTTCGTAACTCGCACGTCTGACACGCAGCCCCTGCTGGTGCTGTCCACAAGCAGAACCTGACTGTCTGTACCTTCAAAGGCAGTCTCTTGCCAATGTCCCCTTTCCCGGTTGTCTGTGGCCTGCAGACGAGCCTCACCTCCTCTTTACCCCAGCACAACTCTGGAGCTAAGGCGACCTCCGTGTGGAAGTGAGATCATGACATTGTCCCTTTTCTCTGTGCCTGGCCCAGAACAACCAGACTACCGACTACCCAGAGTCCTTTAGGAGAACCGTATTTAACACTGTGACCTACAAGACAGGATATACCGGTGAGGCCTCCTGCACTAACCCCACAAGCTCTAGAAACGGACTCCACACAGATAGAAATCACAGCTGCACGGGTGAAAGGCTTTCAGTGTCATGAGCCTTGCAGTGTCCATCGCAGGCTTTGTGCCCAGCCTGTGACTGAGGTCTCTCTCCTCGGCCGTGCCTCCGAGACCCCCCCCTCACAAGCATTGTTTCCTGCAGCTGACCCGCACTGCGACCCCAACAACATTCTCTGGCCCAACGTGGCCTCTCCTCAGGACAATCTTCTCTGAGACCTTGTAAGGATATAAGTCTTAACCACCGCCACCCCCATTCATGTTTGGAGCACCCAGTCACAATTCTGTGGCACTGTTTTGTGGTACCATTTTGAAGACTTCGGCTCCTTTTACAAAGTGGGGCCTGGCTAGAGGAAAGGGTAATTAGGGGTGGACCTGTGACGTTGGTAGCAAATTCTAGGTCCAGCCCGAATCCTTTGTCTTCTGGTCCGTGCTGTGTGATGCCCACCGCCAAGCACCCATGGAGCCAC
The DNA here is from genome assembly GCF_003668045.3 of Cricetulus griseus. Classification (NCBI taxonomy): domain Eukaryota; kingdom Metazoa; phylum Chordata; class Mammalia; order Rodentia; family Cricetidae; genus Cricetulus; species Cricetulus griseus. The sequence continues at coordinate 22,162,556 of NC_048603.1, forward strand.
GTGTACCGCCGTGCTTTCTTTCCCCACCACAACAAACCAACTCCCTCCGAAGCTGTGTGCCAAGATAATTTTTCTTCTTTTAGGTTGTTTCTGTCACATTGCATTACAGCAGCAAGAATGATACCAAATACACAGCCTTTCCCTTGTTGGTCTCCATTCCTTCCAGGTCCCTCGCCGGCTTGTTTACTCTTTAAAGCCTTCCCTCAGTCTCACTGTTTGCTTAAAAAATCAATTTTTAGTGCTGCTTGTCCCACCTCCCGGCCCACCACAGATTTTTTTGTTGTTGTTGCTGCTGCTGCTTTCCTGGTCTCCACAGCACTCATGCTCTGTAGGTTAGGTATTTGTTCCCTGCCACTTGCCCTCCCATAAGCTCATGAGGGCAAAGGATTGCGTGAGTTGTATTCAATGTTCAGTTCCCAAGACCAGGAAAGTTGGCTGGATCATAGCAGATAACTCTACAAATGTTTATTGAGTGAACGAGTGAGTGAGTGAGTGAGTGATGATAATAACTGTGAAGTTTTGGAGTTGAACAGAGTTTTGTTTTGGTTTTGTTTTTTCCATTAAGAATCCCTGGCAGGGGAATACAATGATGTTTTCTTGTGAAACATCACCGTCAATTCTTGGTGTTCGCCCTAACTTAGTAACACCCTCCTTTAACCTGGGCCCGAGTGCAGGAATGCTCTTCTGTGGGGCACAGTCAGGTAGACTACATTTGCCTAGAAGAAAGAGTATAAGGAACCTAGTGATAGTAATATTTGGTCTACTTTTAAAATGGTACATTGCTGTCTTATATAATAGCTAAGAGTCGTGTTTTATATATAGGTATATAACACATATATGGCATACATACATTTATATATGTGCATACACACACACACACACACACACACACACACACACACACACACATAACCACAGCACTTTTAACATTTTTCCTGGGTAGCTTTGGTCAGAGCTACATACCCTCATCCTACTTGCTCTTCTAATGACTCTGGAAACTGAGCTCTCCCTTGCCGTCGCTACACACTGACCTGACATAGAATATACATAAGAAATGTTTGATTTATGCAAGTATTTCTTAGTCTGTTTGAAGATTTTAATATGCCAATGGTCATTTACATATTTTCTAATTATTGTGAATTAATGACTTTCTTTAAATAGAAAGAAAGAGATCTTGCTGTCCCCAAAGGAAGTGGTAAATCACATGCCTTTCTTATCAGTCAGAGCACCATCAAGGAAATCAAAATATTAAATATTTTGTTTAGAAGGCAGTGCTCATCCCCCAGTCCTCGTCAGAGAAGCTTCCCTGTAAGTTGATGGCAAATAGCAGAGACCCAAGGCTGGAAGATGCAGAAAGTGAGAGACTCCAGAGCACTTGCCTTAAACAGGACACACGTCTTCATCAAAGAGGTGTGGGACTTTGGGAGGAGTTCGGGGAGAGGAAGAAAATGACCAAAATATAGAATACAAGAAAAAAAACTTTAAATAAAAATCAGTAATCCTAGGATGTAAAGCTGATACAACAGTGAGCATAGATAAGTGTTTATGAAATCCAAATAAAGTCACCTATATATTGCATATAAATGCTTCATTACATAAGAACATATTTCCTAGGATATTAAAATACATTTGTTAATAAATAAAAGTGGCAATATAGTACAACTAGAGAAAGTTGATTTTGATGTAAAACTCAAGCTGGATATGATGGCTCATGCCTGTAATTTCTTCTTATTCTCATCCAAATTATTTTGGGTATTTTTTTGCAATTTTATAAAATAAAACATCATCACATCTTTCAAATCTTTCTCTTTTTTCTTCCAGTTCTTCCATACCCCTGACTCAATCCCTCCTGTAGCCTCTTTTTCTTTAATTGTTGTTATTTCATATGTAAATTATTGCATAAGTAATAAATGCAAGACAAGGGTGATGGTTAGGTGAGAATATAATCCAAGTTCCTTGTATCACATACAGAAATGTCACAATGAGTCCACTACTTTGTACAAATAACATATACGAACCATGACTCCTTATGTTGAAAAAGTCTTCTTTGAAGGTTGGCTGTGTGTGGTTGTCTTGATAAAGGTTCCAGAGCCACAGACTTGAAAGAAGCAAACTTAGTATTGACAGGTAGTATATTTACAATTTCATCTTAACAGCTCACTATGAACTCTCTCAAGTGGCTTCCTAACAAACGAACCATCTAGAAAGATGCAAAAGGAAAGATAAAAATAAAACCAGAGATTCTCTTAAAAACATGAAATCAAAATATCGACTATATGAATCTATGCATGCTATATATCAATGGGGGTGTCCTTCTGCATATATGTTTCTCTTATTGGTTAATGGATAAAACACCGTTTGGCCAACAGAGGCAGGAAGATAGGTGGGGCGAGGAGCTGAGGCGAATTCTAGGAAGGTAGGCAAAAAGAGCAAGCCTGCCGAAAGGGACACCATGTAGGCTGCCAAAGGAGTAACATGCCAGACTACAGGTAAGCCACATCCTCATGGCAATCTAAACCTAGACTGATAGAAATGGGTTAATAATTAAGACAGAGCTAGCCAATGAGAAGCCCTAGACATTGGCCAATAGATTTATAATTAATACAGAGTCAGTGTGTTTATTTGTGGCTGTCAAGGGCCGCGGGACCTGGCGGGAAAGAAAGCTCAGCAACAATATATGTCTAGGGGAGGCTTATATATACATATAAACACTTAGTGCCAAGGCACAAGTAGGAAATTTTACTTTCATTGTTTAATGAGGGGAATACTACTTCGCAGAAGTCAGAACTGAAACGCTGTACAAGAATATGTATATGTTATAAATGTTATAAATACCAGAAATTATGTAATAAACGAACTGTTTGCAAGCAAAAAAAAAAAAATTCCTCTGCGGTTGACAGAAGGACTTTTAGAAAACAGTTGTCTATTTTAATTACATGACTGGGCCTTATTACTAAGCACTATTAATACAATGTGATTCAACCTACCCCAATTCCCGAGCAGCATAGCTGCCTGCTGTCAAGGCAGGTTCATAGCTAAAGGATGCAGACAGTTTGGAAGTTTTATGCAGAGAAAAATGTGGAGGCATTTCTAGAAATTATTTGCCAGGCCCGGGTGAGGATGTTAAATGTGTGTACTTAAGCAAAACGATGATAGACGGAAGACAAGCAGTCCCCATAAATAACTGATATGGAAGTTATTAATATCAGATGAGGGGGTGATTTATCGCACTGGCCTCTCCAGATGTGGAAGCGAGGTGCTAGAACTCGGCAGCAGAGTGCTGTCTGCTCAATTCTGAAAAAAGTTTAAATCGATGAATTATTAATTAGCCAAGTAAAATATTTATTAAATTCAACTGGCATTTGTTAAGCTTATGGTGCAGATGAAGCTCTCTGAAAATTACTGTGGAAGAGTAAAGAGTCAGGATCTGTGTCCCTCGGCTGCTCCTTCCTGTTCCCTCCCTCTTCAGGCCATAGCCCTCATCCCCGTAGATGTATCATGAGGCAAGCCCCAGTCCCGCAGAGGCTCAGACTCTGGTGGAGACCCTCCCCTCACACTTAAGATTTGAAGTTGCATTGCTGGCTCATAGACTAAAGGCATGACTTCCCGATTGCCCCCCCCCTTCTCGTTATACCCAACACCAGCAGGATCTCCTCTTCCCCCCCCATTCAGAGACACAACAGGAAGGAACGAGTGCCTCTCGAGGTCTTTGCTGTCAGTTCTAGCCTGTAGTCATTTGTTCATTCTGTCACTCGTCCCAGAAATTTTCATCATCATCTGCTATGTGCTGGGCTCATATATTGCATTGTTAGAAACACAAAGGAAACAGGAGTCTCACACAGGCTTAGATTTCCCCCAGGCTATCCTCACAGAGAGCCTGCACGGAGTCTGCAATGCATCCTCTCTCCCATAATTCCTTGAGGGGAAGCCCTGGGGAGTGATTGCAGTTTCTGGTCCTCTCCCTCCCTCCTCTCACTCACCCTCTGCTGCTGAACAACTGCCATACCCCTGGTGCCTCCAGCGGCTTCATGTAGACAGAGGCAATTGTTTTGAATAAATTGTTTTTGCAAAACCACCCGAAAGTGATTACTTTCCCTTGTAGAAACAGTAAAGATGACATTATAAAAAAAGCCATACGATTTAGGGGACTTAGTTTGAAACACGAAACGGGAAAATTACGGCGAAGAAGAACAAATGTAAATACTTTCTCTTTTTTTTTATTACTCCAAATACTTTTATTGCACTTATTCGGGCTGATACTGAACATAAATAGGTCAGGGAAAGCAAGCAGATTTTAATTAAAACATGTAAATTACAAAGCATTAAAGAAATTAATTGCTAGCCAAGCCCAGTGCGGTTAAGTGGTATTTAAAAACCGAGAAAGGTACAGAAAAACGTTAAGCAATGTCACACTGGTAAGCAGGCGGCAGAGAGACACCCTTGGGTCTAAAGGACACGGGGAGTTCTACTGGATGCATCTAAGCAAAGCTGGAGTCACTCCACCTAAGTCCGTATCAGCTGACAGAACTTTAAGCAAAATAGCACGGATTGCATCCGGGGTCTTCCTCTGTGTGGCCCTTGATCTTCGTGGTCCGTTTGACTGGGTTTAGAGACACATCTCTGGGATGTTCTCAAAGAGGCCAACTTGGAGGGGAAGGCCCACCTTGAATGCAGGTGGTACTAGCCCCTGGGCAGGGGTCCTGGACTGAGGGAAAAAAAAGAAAAGAGCTGAAGCCAGCTGAGAGCAAGCATTCCTCTCTGTCTTAGTTCCCGACTGTGACAGTGCGACCAGCTCCTCCGTGCTCCCGCCACCATAGCTGCAACTGCTCTCCCTGCCAGGCCTTCTCGTTTATGAGGGACTCACACTTTAGCTCACAGCACAGTCAGACTGCGCGCTAAAACAAACCATCTATTGGTTTGTAGGTTCTTTTATCGCAGCAATGCAGAAAGTAACTGAAGCACTAAAACGTTCATGTTGCAAAGGTGGTGCAGAGATGACTTCCGAGTGCCCTTGCACGTCGGGCTGCTCACTGATAATAGTGTGCAAACCGTAAGATTTAGGACTCTCGATAGAGCGAGTTGTAGTAGAAGTCTCACCCGCAGTTCTCTCTTTCACGGATATGATCAACAAAATACGAGAAGATTTAGTATTTGAATAATATAGCAAAAAAAAAAAAATCCCTTGCCAGAAGGCTAAATGTCTTCTTATAAAACATCAATGGCTTTACTTCAGAGTAAGCAAAACCTTGGGAAAAATTTTGATTTTCATTCCCAAAGGAAAAAAAAATTATAGACATTACATTTAATAGTCGACAGAAATAAAACTAGCCATAAAATGCAGAGAAAACGGACAAATAAATTTGAGGAAATGGAAGTGTGCTATCCAATGACAAAGGAAGTAACATGTCGTCCCATGCTACTTGGGATATAAAATGCATAAATACCATAAATACTGCAGACATCGGAATAAAGGCCACTCGGTATGCACCTGCCGAGTGACGAGCTCCACATGCATGTCGACAGGGCAGACCTAGTACAGCTCATCCACAGGCCCATGACTTGGTCAGGGAAGACCCAATGATGCTCCATCTCTCACCCCACCCATAGTTTGGTCCAATGAACCATATCCATGCTTGTACCTGCTTCTGCCAGAATCACACCCCTCTTAGAAGATGGCACCAGCCTGTGCCCAAGTGCCCAAGTCACACATTAGGAGGTATGTGTCACTTACTTGTTTGGTTGACACTACCATCTGTCACCTCTGTTAAAACTAGCATCACCCCTCAACCAGACAACCTCCAGGCCTTCTCACTGCTCTTTCAAAATATCCCACTCTTTCTCCGTAGAAGAGCCCGAGTTCCCTTCTAAAAGCGTGGATCATTTCGTCCCCTTGCTAGAGTGCCCTGTCGCCAATGACTTCCATAGCACACAGAATAGTGTTTGCTTCCCTTGTTGTGGTCCAGCTTTGACTAGCTTCGCCCTGCGTTTCTGACAGCCTCTCACTTTCCTCCCCTCTTTATATATTCTGGACACCACCCCCCTCGTTTCTGGGAACACATAATCAGGTCTTAATTCAAATGTTGCCCTTTCACGATCGCTCTTGCTAGCACTATGCTACACTTTGCATCTTGAATGGCCATCCAAGGATAAGGTGTTGAAAGCATCATCTCAAGCCTGGGGTAACTCCGAGGGAGGGCTTTGTAGAGGAACTCGGGGCATAGGAGTGCCCTTGAGAATACTAGGATCCTAACCCCTTTTTTCTTTCCTCTTCCTTCTTTCTCCTCCCCTCCTCACCTCTCCTCCCCCTCCCGTTTCCCTTCTCTCTCTCTCTCTCTCTCTCTCTCTCTCTCTCTCTCTCTCTCTCTCTCTCTCTCTCTCTCCTTGGCTGCCTTCAGAACAGGCTCTTCTACCTCATGCTGCTGTCACGACCTACCCGGCCACCTCAGTCCCAAAACAATCAGGAGAAGAGACAACTGACTGAAACCTCTGAAAAGGCAAAACAAACCTTTATTACTTAGTAGGTTGTTTGATGTGGGTTATTTTTGTCACAGCAAGGGAGACTAATACAGTCACCTTTCCCACCCCTATTGCTTGGTTTATCTTGAGCAATGTGATTAAAACAGGTGATGGAGAGAAGTTCCATGGCAAACGCCTTCCTATCAGGAGCTGGTTCTCGCCAGGCTCACCTGCAGATTCCGTGCTTTCCTAGTGGTATCTCTACAAGGCTCTGGCGTGGACACTGATGTCTTGGTTCTCAAATGTATGTGAAAATACCAAGAATGGCCAGAATAACGATAAAAGCGGCGAAGCTGGAGGAGTTACAGCTTCCCGGCTTCGGTATAGAGCCAGGCAGTCCTAGTGTGGCCCGAGGAGAAGCAGATGTGTGTACAAAATAAAAGAGGCTAAATGCAGGCCTCTGCTTGCAAGGTCATTTTTCCAGTTCCTTCGATGAAATGAAGTACCCTGATAAAAGCCACTTTAATAAATTGCTACTAGCACATAGGTTCTACGATTTATTTCCATTTGGGTGACTGCTTCTCCTACCCTGTTCATGGTGCTTTTAGATATTGTAGAAGCTTCTATCACTTTATCTTTTGCCCTTAGAAACACGACCCATTTCAAGGGGGATTTCTGTACGGCATGAAGCGGTTGCTTGCATGGATGTGCAGTTCTGTTACACACACAACCCGTCCCCCTCCTGGCTTTGCTCTCCCTTTTGAGTTTCTCCGAGCCCTCTGCAAAAAGCAATTGGTCACTGAGATGGTTGGTGATAAATTTCAACTTGGCAAAAGTTAGAATTACCTGGTAGACGGCTGCTGGGGATTATTCTGTTTAAGTTGAAGCAGCTTAAAGAGAAGGGATTCTTTATCTCACATTTCCAGGTGATAGTTCATCTTAGTGATGAAGCCTCAACTGCAGGATGGCGAGGAAGCCAGCGGTCACGTGACACCTGTCGTCAGGACCAGGGAGCAATGATGCCTTTGCTCAGTTTGCTTTCTCCATCCTTACACAGTCAGGATTCCCTGCCAGGGAATATTGCTGCCTCAATACATCCTAACCAAGATGACACTCTAGCATATAGAGAAATAAAAGTAATTAAAACATGCGTTGGCCTTAACAAAAGTTCTTAGTTACTAGACACAACCATCAGTTTTAATTTCTAGAGGTGCCTTTTTTTTCCCTTCAAATTTTGTTTAGGATTTCTTATTTAAGAAAACCAATCTGCTTCCTTCTTTGCATATGTTAGTCCTTATGTACTTAGATGTCTGTCTGTCTGTTTGTTTGTTTGTTTGTTTTCTATTTTAAGCCGGACCGTAGGACTCAGTTCATGTGTCTGCTTCCGCCTGATTGCACTGTTAGACTCTATTCTATGACAGCCGTTTCATTTGTCTTTGCTGTGTTTTCTGGGTGTTTCTAGCCATAGATCAGGTACAGTGCTTTCAGTATGGCCACAATGTCCTTGCCTTTGATGGAGTCTTTCTCTGCATATGGGGTTTGATAATCTTTGCTTTTAAATATAAAGAAATGTAGTCACTCTTTTAAGAAAGCCTTTTTTTTATTTTTGATATTATAGCATAATTACATCATTTCTCCCCTCCAACCCTCCAGTGAGCCCCTCCTTGCATGCAAAAGTATTTTGATCATAGTCACCTCTCACTCCTCGATCCACTCCCTACAGCCCACCCTTTACCAACTTGCTCCCAAATCAAGTCCAATTCATGGCTATGGGGCCATCTGCTGGCACACGGTTGATCTAAAAGGGATTATATACTTAAATTAAATGGTCTCTCTCCCCCTTCTCTCGAAGCCATAAACTGTCAGTTACTCTTCCGGGTGGGACCTCGTGCGTTCTCCTCACTTCTTTGCAGCAGTGCTGAGTGGGATGATTTTCTGCAGACAACCACAGCTGTTTTGGGTTCACAGTTGCAGAGATGCTGGTCCTGTCGTGTCCAGAACACACCATTTTGTAGCAACCATGTGTAACTTCCAGCATGTAGATGTCTGTGCCCTCTCCTTTACCTTGATCACAGGCCTGAGCCTTGCAGGCCTGTGACACAGATGTCACACCTGGCCTTTTCGGTGGCATTCATTAGACTATGTGGTGGTTCTGAGCTGGTCTTAGCTGAAGTCTCTTCTTAGTTTTGTGCTAGTCCTTGCTTTTTTCTGTGTGTCTTGCAGTTTCCACCTTGCAGATGAGTGTGGCAGCAGGTTTCCCTCTTTCTCTGGGAACCTCAGCGGCTTTTGGCAGTAAGATTTATCATAACAGATGAGGATTTAAGTGCCTTTTACATGTCTAACTTGGTGTCCCTTCCTGCGGACTCTTTTTAACACTCTGGTGAGCTCATATTCCAGTTTTTGACTCCCCAGGCCAGTAGGAGTACATTTTTTTTTCTTCTTGAGATCCAGCTGCATTAACTGTCACAGCTCATGAAGAGCCTTGTAGGAAAAATTCATATGAACTTGACCCTTGTTGGCGGCTACCCCTTCCGCTATGGGTCATCCACCCTCTAGTTTCGGCTTCCTATTGCTTGTCTTTACATAATGTATGAATGAATGTCTGCGTGTCATTCTATAAAAATGCCATTTTTATAAGTTCCATAGATTCTTTGTAAGCTGTTTAATCACTCCACTCTGTGAGCTTTTCTGGGGCATCCGTCCTTCCCCAAGCCCTTTCTGTATAGCTCTGTGAAGTCACGGGCTGCTATTTCCCCTCCTGTTTCTCTGGGTATTCTTGTGAGCGTGCCCCACTCTGTTTGCCTATTCCTTTCATCTTTATCTTTCTTCCGGTCCCTTCCTCAGCCAGGTATCCTTTCCTCCTGCCTGATCCTCTCTGATAAATTGGCGGAAGGTACTTGTCCCATGCTAACTTGAGTATGCGTGCCAGGATTCTCAGTTAAAATATGACCTCATTCTCCTCCCGTTCATACCACACCTTCCCAGTCCCTTTTCTTAAGTGAGTCTCTTTGTCATCATCTCCCCCTGCCCTTCCTCCCTGCGTTCCAGCCTGCTGGGTTCCGTCATTTTTACATCTCACCCTGACTTCTCTCTTACCGTTATCATCCTATCTGTCTTAAATCTTATCCTTAAAACATTCTTATGAATGGCATTGCTTTTTTTTTTGTTGTTGTTCAGGTATTTTTTACAGTGCATATATACTGTGCTGTTCAGCAAGCCTCTTAAGCCACCACCTTCATGCTCCCACTGTCCTGTCCTGAAGCATATTGAGAGATAGAGTAAGATGCCAACCAGAGTGGCGGCTAACGAGTCTTCAGGTTAGGTCTGTGAGCTCAGCTTTCACCCCCAGCCCTTCCAGGACTCATGTTTCAGACCTGTGCAGCTTGGAGCTGTCAACAGGTCCGGAACTCTCAATTCTTTCTCGGTTTCAAAGATTTCGCACAGGTTTACCCTCTCTCTGGAAGGCATGTCCTTATGTTTCAACTTGTAATCCCTTTCTAGCACAAAGGACACACACTGTCGTGGGAAGTGACCCTGACACATAAGGAAGTCTGTTGGCACATAGAACTCCTGGAGCACCCTTCCCCCTTCCACTAGACCACAAGCTCCCTAAAAAAAGAGGTGTGTGCCTACTTTAGTGACATGTGAGTGTGAGGAACCAAATCCCCGTTCTCCAGAAGAACAGCAAGAGCTCTCAATGGTTGGGCATTCCCTCTCCTCACCGCTTTTCTTTAACAGCAGCTTATTTAGCGATACACGCCAAAATAAATTTCACGTCAATTTAGTCATTAGCATTATTTTAATGCAGAAATAAAGTTAAATACCGACTTTCATTTTCCAAAGGTGAAATAGTGGTCACGTCCTGTAGTTTTAAATTAAGATTTTAAAGTTATGTTTAAAGCTTCAGTGTTTACTATTTGTTTAAATTTTACCCATTAGTTACTAAAAATTACCGAGGTCCTTGTGTATGCCCAGCACAGATATTCCTGCCCCTATGGCATTTGCATTTTAGTGGGGGTAACACAAACACTAAGTAAATAAGCAACTTAGTATTTGGTTATACTCCACTCCCAGGAAAAACATGCACAAAAGATCAAGTGAGATAATATTCATATACCACAAAACGTCATATTTTATAATAAAGTACTATGCATATTCATCTGATTACAAATTTTTAAGCTCTATTCTTATTTACATAAATATGCCCTGCAGCATAAATTTCATGAGTGTTAAGAAGTCTACAGTGCAAGACATCTTCCCATCTTCCTCAGCAACCTTCTCTCTCAGAGGCAAACACCACTGCCAATTTTCTATCAGAAACATTTTAAAAATTCAGTGCCAGTGAGACTGCGATGGAAGAGTACTCTCATAAATTGCTGGAGGAAACAGGAAGTGATCTAATCTTTTTGGAAATAAAACCTGTCATTATACATCAAGCCTCAAGATGTATGCTATGACTTCATAATTATACTTTTGGACTCCATAGCAAAATAAATCAATGACACAATTTCGTGTAATGGGTAGATACCCTGATATAATTATGAGAAACTGTAAAATATCTTAAGTTTCCATGGATGAAGAGTCTATTACAGAACAGCACGCACACATGACGGAATATTAGACAGTTGTTACTGCTCACCCATGGCGTCATGCTATCCCAGAACCTGCATGAGTTCTGGGATGCTGTCCACCTCCCTTAAATATAGATTCTGTAAGTGAATATGAAGCTATGAGTCTCAGTTCAGTATTAGAGCATTTGCTCAGCATGCAAAAAGATAGCCCCCCCAGCAACACACACACACACACACACACACACACACACACACACACACACACCTACATACATACCCACATGTATACACACACATGCACACACACACACACACACACACATGTATACACACATACACACCACATACACACAGACACAAATATACCACACACATACACACACACACACACACACACACACACACACACACACACACACACGTGTATACACATTCACATATATACACATACATGCACACACATGTATACACACACATGCACACACACACACACGCACACACACACATGCACACACATACATGTATACACACATACACACCACACACACACACATACACACATGTATACACAATCACATATATACACATACATGCACACACACAATATACACATACACACTCACACTCACTCACACAACACACCACTACCACCACCACCACCACCACCACCATCCAGAAAATTCTGAGTGCTATAAAATCAGCCAAGACAAATTCCAAACTTGCCAGCGTCTAAGAATCACCTAGAAAGCATCTGCCCAAAGACTCGACTCTGGGCTGCCATCTGCAGACTCTAATTGAAGGTGTGGAACTTTGTTCCATCAATAATACCTGAACATCTGAGAGACGCAGGGCAGGTGGATTAGCATCTCATGCAGAGCCAGCAAGGATAGACAAGATAGAATAGTAGAATCCTGCTCTAGTGTATGGGGGCCTCTGCCCTGGTGACAACACAGAGAAAGATGCAAGTCGGCAAGTCCTTGCACACTGAAAAAGACTCCAAGTAAACTTTGACAAGTTTTTAACGGAAGTGAAAGTTGAAAGGGAGACACGGTGAACTCTGTAAGGAAATGTAATTTTCACGTACACTGTTACCTTCTCAGGCAGGTTAAATTTATGGGGGTTTTACGGGTGTTCTGCTTGCTATCCCACACTGTGCCTGAGTGAGTTGGGAAGAGAGTTTAAACATTCCCCCTGAGCTGACTTGAACAAACACGGGAAACATCACAAAGCTTCTGAAGGCTCATAGAAGTCTGAACACATCCGGGGCTTGTGGCGCACACTCTTCCCCTCCAGGCATGCGGCACACACTTTCCAGGTCTCTAGCCTTGTCCCCAGGTGTGATGGTCCCAGCCCCGGGTGTGTTATGTGTCCACAGGCTACGCTTCCTTCTCCCCCCACAACATTCTCATTTCTGTCTTCTGGAACATCCAGGCTTGCTCTTTCCAGAATGAAACACCGTGTCCTTTAATAAGCTTACTCAGAACCCTGGCTGTATGTCTGTCACACCCCTCCCACCAGGTATTTCCATGGTTGCGTCTTTTTCCCTTGTGAAATGACCAAAGGGGGTTTCTCGTCTTCCTTCAGTCTCAGTCTACCCCTCAGCCCTGTGCTTGCCCAGTGTGGGTGCTCAGTGAACGTCTCCTTGAGCAAACCTAACATTTGAAGGAGGTAACATTTGAAACCGTGGGGGGAAAAAAGGGAAGTCCCCATGAGGAATTTTATTGTGGATTTTCATGCATATCGTATTTAAGAAACAGGGCTAAATTTCTAAGAAACCGCAAACTGTGGTCACTCATTATCATAAATATATCTCTTACTTTCCCAGAGACTGGCATTTTGCCGAAGCTCACAGCGGGGTTAATAACACACCCTAAGGTCACTTAAGATTTAAGTGGCAACGCTACTGTGTGCACTCAGCCTGCGTGTTTAACCTGCATTTTAGGGAACAATGAGACAGCCAAGCATGCTTGCCTCGGATTTCCCAAACTGTCAACTTTACAACCTGAGCTAAAGTGCAGACGTAATATTGACTTATGTGCTCTTCTACACTCTTGACCCGGAGTAATGCGGGCGTCCTGTGACAATCATTTGCTGAAAACAGCAAAAACAGAGGTTAGAAATAATCTTATAGCAGGGATACCCACCACCCATGTGGAAGACGACATTTGGATACCGCTTGATAAACAATGGTGTTTGTAATACTTTTTGTTATTGGGATCAATTGGCGTCAGTGGTCTGTCTGCTCACTAGGAAAACTGTAAAGCATCCTTCATCCCAACCACGGATGAACCAGGGAGGATGAACAACACAGGGAAAACTAGAGAATTCAACTCTGGGTTTGAACTTGGTTAGGGACACCAAGGGGAAGTGCTGTGAATTCTTTCCTGAATTCCTGATGCTCGCTATTTGGTGACTCAGAGTTTCCTATTAGTGTATTCAACCTTGGATTGTTGACTACTTTTCTCAGCAAACAACTTTAACTACATTTCATTTCCTTTGAATTTACAAGCAAGTTCTCAACTAAAACAGTGGCTTTTCACTCGTGTTTATTTAGATTTATAAAATTATTTGTTGATTTGAATCTTATTTAATTTCTCTCTCCTAAGCATCAGAAATAGTCATAGATTGGCAGTTCTTATGGTTTATGGTAAAAAAAAAAAAAATGGGAATCAAGGGCTCGGTCTCTCTTTTGCAGCTGCTGCACAGCCAGATTCTCAGAGAGAGTGTCATTTACTATCAGTAAAGCAAACATGAACATTTTATTAGTATCGAAACGGACCATCTGAGTGCAGGCTGCTGGCTCAGGAGGTAATGAGACGGCCCCTCAGACTATTAACTAAGTAAAGCCCCTTCACTGCGTCCGTCCGTCCATCCCTACTCTGTACCAGCTCCCCAGAGCAAGTCTCCAAGAGTTAAAAACAATGTAACATCATTAAAATGTTACTTTGTACCTCAGTGCCCGTCCCAGAATTGAATTTTTGAAGACTTAAATTTCATTTCCTTCTGTGGGCTTAGGAAACTGTTAGTCTCATATTATCTAATTTATTGGACACGTTTTGGTCCTTGCCACTTTTCCATTAGTCATCCATCCCTAAAACATACATGGGACAATAATAAGACACCTGCCTAATGAGCACTGTTACCTGGAGGAGGCACAGCCCCAGACTGCATGACAATGGGGGATTGAATAACATGGCTTCCGAACCTTGGCACTCTGAGCCAAGTTAGGTCCCGTCAGACAGGGTCTCCCGTGGTTGGCGCGAATGTTGGTGGGATCGGACTTTCACATTAATAAGAACGTCAATGTCCATACTTTTCCTCGCTGCCAATGTTTTGATTCCCTGTAACTTTCAAACTTAGAAGAACCCCTAGAAACCAACTGGGCTGAAAATACATTGTAAAAAATAAGAAGCACATTTAGATTCTGCTGCACAGCAAATTCCCTGTGAAGAAAACTTCCAAATTTGTGACTCTATTTGCATTTCCATAAACGCAGAGAATCTCTGTGCCTAATATGTGACAAATAGCAGTGTTAGAAGCAGGCATCTTAAGACTCTGATTATGCATAGGTTCTCATTCTTGTTAGTGTGTTTACAATGGGAAGCAGTATAAAATTTGCACTCCCTCCCCGACAAGGCTGATATCTGAATGCATCTTAACTCACAATGATGCCGTTCAAAATGATTCAAGTATTAAATAATAAAAAGATGCTAAGGTTCCCCTGTACCGCCTAAAGCAGATTCTAAGATGTACATAAATATGCAAACCATCAAGGAGTCCCCAAGCCTCAACTCCTGAGAAGGGAGAGAAGGCACCTGGGGTGGGCGAGGAAGGAAGCTGAGCAATGAAGCCGGCTTAACCAAGGCCTGACCCACACTTCTATGAGCTCTGTGGTGCATGCAAAACAAAAATGCCTCAGCCAAATGGCAAAAAATAGCTTCCTGTGCAGGAATTTGGTTATGCATCCAGGTGGACAAACGTAGCATTCTGGCTAAGCCGGGCAACCAACTCCCTTATCAAATGCAAATATGAGTCCAGCATGCCTGGTTGTGCCAGCAGATGACCCAGGTGGTGACAAGCCCTCCAAGTCCAAACCTAAGAATTTTCCTTCATCCATCGTAGGATCATGGGTCGCAGCTGTTAACATACAAAGTATCGGGTAGGACAGAAACAGAACAATGGCCGTCCCTCCTTCCCCCCCTGTTCCTCCCATGCAGATGTGTTCAGGAATGAGTCTCCTTCTGTCAAAAAGAAGGAAATGATGGGGGTAAGCGAGGGATGATATCTCTCCGTGACATTTGAAAGGAAAAGACAAATGACCCTGAGTTGGTCACCGGACCTAAGCAGTACAAAGAGAGGGTTTTATCTTGTGTGCCTACAAGTAATCCCTGTCTCACAGGAACCCTGCCATGGACAGAGCAAAGCATGTAACATAAACAGTAAGGCTAAGATTAGGCTTATTGCACAGCCAGAACATGAGATGGAGCAGTGTGTCCTCTTCCTAGACCACTGGGAGAGTTTGGACTCTTATTGAGGACACAAATTAGATGACCTCTCTTCGCCTTTAAATTGTCTTTGTTTGCTGAATGGAATTAGTCAGCTTTGTTTATTGTGCTCTCAGCATGCTTAGCACTGAAACTTATCTAGTATAAAGGCAGTAATAGGATTACAGAATTCTCAGACCTAGGAGGGATCTTTGAGAGCACAGTCTGTTTCCCTCCCAATTTCAAAACTGAAGCAAGAGGTCTAAGTGGGAATAGGAAGAGCTCCGGCCTAGGGTTCTTTCTTTGGCTGTGTGTTCACTGGGGACACTACATAGGCAGGCAGTCTTCTCAAATCAGCATCCCCAACACTTCCCGTAAGTGGCTGGCACGTTGTTGGCTTTCAGATAAAATACATTCGTTAAATAAATTAATTCACCAAATCTGCATGCTTGTTTTTGGCAATCTTTCTCTAGCTCGAGGCTTTGCAAGTCTACTGTGTTTAAGAGGCTTAAATTAAAACTCTTCCATGGAATGTGTACAGAGAAGAATTGAGATGCTCCAAGGAAGAATGCATCACCCTACACATGTCATATTTTTATTTTAGGTAGGAGAAGTGATTAGAGGAGGACAACGAACACCCATGCCTGTGAAGAGCACCCCGGACCGCAGCAAAGAGCAAGCAAGCCACAGGTATCATGTTTCGGGTTGTTCCCTTCATTATCACATGCTGGCTGGAAAGACGGTAAACATCTAATGCTTAAAAATGCTCAGACCATGCATATGCAAGTTCATTCCAACTCCCTAGACTCGTCGTTTATAGGGCTCTTGATCTTCAAAACTCCAACCTGTGTCCATGCACGTCCCAACTGCTAGTGAAAAAAAGTAGTAAGAATAATAATAATCTACGCTGATTGCCGACATTTCCTGAACACTTGCTTCATACCCACATTAATTTATTCAGGAACTACATTTCAAGGGGGATTTGAGTGTCCCAAAGACCACGTAGCATGTGGAAACAGTTCATGTCTATATAACATTGCTCTTACGCTATCCCTGCATGATTCACTTGTCACCCGACCTTCTGGGTTCCCTAACTATGAGAGCCTAGTCTTCATTTCTCAAGAGATTGTTCACTCATTCCCAGTACTGCACCAAGTTAGAAACCTCTTCCTCAAGATCCTGGCCCATCTCCTGGAAAGCTTCAGAACAAAGCCAATCTCTCCTAAACATGCCAGCACCAAAGTTATTGTACAAAGCTCTCCTACTTCCCAGGTTCTGGATAAGACCTCAGTTTCTTTAGCTAACCTACTTCTCACAACTTCCAGACTCTTAAAATCCAGATGGTAAAATCTATTTTGGACTGAGGTAAATTTATCTCTGTGCTACAAATGTACATGCTGGATTACATCACACACAAAAAAAATTAATACCTGCGCAAGCGCTGTGTTTGTGTTTTGCATCTTAAGGCCTCAGACATTTGTATAGCCAAAGGTGACCAATGAGATCTTGTAGAGATTTCTAAACTTGGGATTTGCTTGAACAACAGGTATGGAATTGAATTTGTACTGAAAACCTGCTTTCTGTTTTTATCCTTGGAAAGCCATTTGTATTTCTCAACCTAATGAATTTTACTACAGATTCAAGATCCTCAGGTATCACGACTTATGTGAATATTAGAGTCAGAGTTAACCCCAATATCCTCAAGCCATGTAAACAACCTGAGCTAATTTGAAATTTTGCAAGCGGTTGCAGGTTAGGAAGGCAAACCAGTACAGTTTGAAGGTCGTGATCAGACCCCAGGAGGACTGTCATTACTCTGATTAGATATGGCAGACGGAAAAGTCTTAGCAAAGTACGTCTAACAAAGCATTTCTTTCTCGGTTTTCACTGTGGAGAAAGCTCACCTCCCAACCCCCCATCTGGGGCTTGTGTGGAGGTTGTTTGTGGGTCTCGACAACTGACAGACTTGAGTGTGCACTTTAGCTCTTCTTTGCATTCACTGCCTCTGGTCTGGGCAACCCCATCTATTGTCTATTAAAGGCGGGCATGGGGATTGAGTTTGGGTGGGCTGCTGGTCTCTAGAGAAGAAGGTTACCAATGCAAGAGGAATCTGGGAGGGCTGGAAGAGGCCTCCACCTTCTCCTAACTGGATCAATCCGCTTCTCAAGCTATGTAGATGGAACAGGTAGAGGGAGAGGAGGGGATGGTTTATCCATCATGGCTGGAGGGGAACACCTGGGGAACACCTGGGGAACAAATGTGGCTCTTAACAGTCTGATGCAGAGGAAAAGCGCAGGTTGCTCAAAAGTGAAAGTATTTATGAATGCAGGTGCTGAGACCCTCGACAAAACAAACTACCTTTCGTCATTGAAATAGCATGGCATGAAATAAGCCTTTCTTACTGAGACGCAGAGAAGTTGAATTCACCCAAGATCACAGAATGAGAGAGAGATGAGTCCAGAACTTTGACCCTTTGAGATTAGCCTTCTTATTGCACTTACTGAACAGAGCAACCTGAGTTGAAATAGCAATGCTTTTCTGGTTGATGCTTCCTTTGCCTTATTCTACGAGTCTTTAGCCTACCCTTGTGTTCTAGAGTTTTGTCGTCTTGCCTTTCTTGTTGGTGTTCTCTGTCAGGAATTGAGTTTTGTTTAAGGTGTGATTCTTTTCCAGTTCCACTGTCTCAAGGTCCCCATGTCACGAATCACGCATTCTGTTTCTGAGTTGTGTCTGTTCCCCTTCCTTAATTTCCATATAATTAGCTTTATAATTTCCAAGTCTTTATAACTGGTACGAAAAGTCGTCCCACCTTCTTGAAGAGGAGTTTGGCTCTTCCTGTGTCTTTATATGCCTACATTAATTTTAGAATCAACTTGTCTGATTTCACATGCAAATTACATCTGTCCTCTTTTCAAACACTACATTGAAAAACCAGAAGCAGGATAACTTTATAAACAGGTGAGGTTTATGTAGCTCACAGTTTTGGAAGTTCAAGGTCTGTCTGGTAATGGCCTCCCAGGCATGGGACTTTTAGTCTGAGGCACATGTGTCAGGAGAATCACATCACCGATCAGGAGGCTAGACAGAAAAATCAGAGCTCAAGTTCAGCTCCGTCTTTACGTAAGTACCTGACCTCAGAACAACTAAGTCCAAGGAGTCCTGCATCCCTTTTTAAAGGCAACATTCTGGATGACTTCAGAAGGATGAGGGAAGAAAGGCGGAGGCCAAATAACAGAGTATGATGAAGTACATGTATGAAAACATCACAGGGAAACCCATGACTTTGTGATAACTACAACCTGAGTTTCACAAAGCACCAATGCCCTTTCCTTGTAGCTCCCACTGTCCACCCATTTGTCATTTCCTTCTTGGTTTTTCCACAGCATTTGTGATGCCAACACCAGAGATCTTGCCAGGTAGCTTGGGGCACAGCAGCTGAGTGTGTGCTTCCTTAGATTGCGGGCGCAAGTCATGTTTAATCTCTAAGTTCCTAGCACTGATCACAGCACAAGGTATCTGAAAGAGGCGTGTCGAAAAACACTAAATGACCAACTCTTACCCTTAGAGCAATGTCTTTGACCTCTGCTCTCTTTTCCGAATGGCTCACACCTTCACTAACTCTCTGCTGAGTTCCTGGCTTTCCTTTCTCTCTTTGACATCCTATGAACTAAGTTGGTCTGGACAGCATCCATATGGATGTTGTCGCCAATCCAGCATTAAAGATGAGTCTGCTGAGGCGTAACGGCTGGGTCACTCCAGTGGGTAATTACCAGGGATGATTAAGAAATGAGTGAGATGGAAAGGAGCATCCAAGTCCAAGGATGAAAATGCTACCGCCTTCTCTTTTCAAAGTGACATATATGTGGTGCTGATGTCATAAACTCAGACCATCTCCCCAGCCTTGATTGCTTATCTCTGAGGCTTTGACTGACATCCTCCCGTCCTGCTGCTTCAGAAGGGGTGGTGGTGGTGGAGGGCATCTGAAGATTCAGAGGGGGAAATAAAATCTGTGTCTGAGGACAGTGTCTGGCATGTCCATGAGGACTCCAGGCTCAGCGGTGTGCTAGGACACAGACTCAGCACAGTCACACTTGTGGGTATTATTTATTATAGAAACAAAACAAAACAAAACCCCACCAAGTAACACCAGCCAAGGGCAAGTCTGGAGATGACTAGGAGAAAGCTCTTAAGGGTCATCTCCTCTAGAGTGACACCAGGCACTCCATTTCTGCAGCAGCGAGAGAAACACCGTCATGGTGCATTAGGCAGGCTCATTAGAGTCTTGGTGCTTGGGGTTTTCACTGGGGGCCAGGGCATGCCAAAATTCTACTCTCATGCTGCTTACATGTGCTGCTGGGTCAGGGAGCATCCTTACTTCAGAGTTTCATGTTGCTGTAGAGAGAAGGAGTGCAGCCAAGCCTTAGCCTTGCGGGTCTTTTTACCTATAGTCACAGCAGAGGAGAGAGTGTGCCCAGGTCTTGCCCTTCTACACAGGTCATTTATCTGAGTCCTGATTTCCTCATCACCTGACCCTACCTCACTCACTTCTTCAGCAAGGGCACAGTCCATTCTGGTCTCTTTTCCTCTAGTATACAGAGTTCATTTACAATAAAGGAGCCGGAGTACAGAACGTACTGTTCTATAGTCTCTTTATTCTTAGTATTCTCCTTTAGCAAGTCTGTGTGCATCACTCAAATCACCGAGAGGAATTCACTCTAATGCCTTCAAGGGCTGAGCAGAGGCCAGGAATGAGGAAGGGGGGGAATTTCAAAAAGAAGAGAAGAGTTTCTACTTCCCCAAGAGAACAGATTTTCCTCTTCTCAACAGACAGCATCTGCTGGGTGCGTTTCACCTGAGGACATTGTTTTGTAACTCCTACAAAACCCAGAGACAGTTTCTCACATAAATTCATTATCTCTCCAGTGAAGGATAATACCCTTTCACTTATAGAATAAGCATTTACTCAATATGCTGTGTGTCAAGGAAAAAGTAAACAACACAAAATCTCTGCCTTGAAGATGCCAGCATTCTATGAAAACAGAACAGTATGATAGAATTCTACAGCGTTGTAATGAATTCCGTGTTTATGCGTTGTACTGCACTGTGAGTCATTGCCAGAAATCTATCATTTTACACAGACCAGGGTGTCCTCAGTTTGTACCACTGTGGCGGGAATATAGAGGTATTGGACGTGTGTCTTTTGAGTCCATAAATGAACAAATGGTACAATGGTTGCAGATAATGTGTCTGGATAACCAGGAGACTCACTGGGAAAGTTAGGGAGGTGTAGATCACTGGTCTGGAGTCCATGTGGGATGAACAAAACTTGCTGTGAAAACAGTTCAGGGATGTGCATTACGGACACAGTTCCTCTGTGAGCGCCACACCCACCGGGGCTCTTTGGCAATGGAGCTTCCTGCTGGTCCTTTGGGGTCATACCACCTATGAGAGTACTGGGCATGGGAAGTCAGAGCAGATGCTTCTAGGAGCAGAAGCTGTGGGCTGAGCTTTGTTACCTAAGCACCTGAACTTGTCTAAACATCACCGCCAAAGCCAAGCCCAGGCAGCTGCAGTCTGGGACTAAACTTGGCTAGTGCCCGGGCTGATCCTGCCTGTGTCGGATCATCTCAATATCTGAGGTAAGAAGATAATTTCCCAGGTCCCTCATCTCCTACTGTTGGTATAGCAGCACAGCTCTCATTTCTCCATGGGTTAACATCTTATTTCTAGAATTCTCTGTAAGCATTCTGTCTCTATGGCAGCAGGACTCAACCTGTGGGTTTCACCCCTATTGGGGTCAGAGAACCCTTTCACAGGGCTCACGTGTCAGATATCCGGCATATGGGATATTTGCATCAAGATTCATACACCAGTAGCAAAATTACAGTTATGAAGTAGCAACCAAAATGATTTTATGGTCAGTAGTCACCACAACATGAGGGACTATATTAAAGGGTCTCAGCGTTAGGAAGGTTGAGAACCACTAACCTACGCCCCGTAGACAGGACTTGCCAAATATTCACTGAGTAAATGAGTTGTATTTCTCTGAAGCTTAATTTTAAAGGATGTAATATTAATATTTATCACCCCCCCTTGTCTTTTTCTGTTGTAGAAGAAAGCAGACAGAAAGATTGGAAGTCGATCCCAGCAAGCATTCCTACCCCGACGTGACTACTATAGTGCAAGAGGAAAAACGCAAACCCAAAAGAATGGGATCCCAACCCCAGACTGCACCCAGTGAGGGAGACCTCGACGTTGACGATCACCCAGAAGTGCCTCCGCTAATTTGAAACACGAGGCTGTGTTGTCCCTGACTGCGACCCAGCCATCCCATGTTCTTGGTGTCAACAGTAGGTGTGTGTCATTCATGGGGCAAACAGATTATTTTGTCTGATGCTGTGTTTCCTACTTTGCATAGTAATATCCTTAAGTGAGTTTAAAATTAAATTGCATGCTTTAAATGTGCTATGACTTATCACTCATCTATAATTAAGGTTAGCTATTGAAAATAGGCGGGCAATGTAATAGAACCATGACATTCAACGTTAAGAATAAATCACCCAGTGCTTGGTTATGCCGTGGGTTGTGTTATATGGAAAAGGACTCGAGAAAATCGGTCAAAACTCAGATGCTAAAGCTGTAGTCTCAGGTCCAGCTGGAACGCTTTGACATGATTTTAAACAGTGTTTCCATTTTTCTTACTGTCGTGCGCGTCTGCTTTCTCTAGCAGCATGATGTAGTGCAAGACTCTGGATGCTGACACTGGGCGGTATATTTGTATTCCTGCTGAGTCGCTGCATAAAGATGTTCAGCTGGTCCTTGCCCTCCTGAGGGCAGAGTGACTCTGTCTCTACTTGGCAAACAGTAATGTTTGCTTCACAGGTTGGTCTCTAGGCCAGCTGTGCAGTGCCGCTCTGGAATTCCCTCACTTGCTCATTTTCCCCCCTCCTTCCTTCAGCTTCTTCCCCCGATTATTCTTCCTACTCTAAGTCATTAGGTGTTTGAACGGTTCATGGGGTTCAATGCAGCGGTTTGTGTCCCGACCTGCAGGACGTCGACCTGGCGCAAGAGAGTCAGGGATAGGGAATGGGGACAAGAGACGCAGAAAGAACGACCACAAGACAGGATTCTGATCAAGTGGCAAATTTTACTTTTCTCAGGCTAGCTTATGTAGTCGGTAGAGCAGGATATGGGGAGGGGAAGAATGGATTGCTTGTGAGCCAGGTGTTAGTGTAGGCAGGATATTAGGAAGCCACAAAGAGAGGATGTTTGGCAGGGTAAAGAGTTCATGAGTAACAGGTCTGGGAAGGGTTGCCTAGGTGACTGAGCCTGTGGGTGGAGGACTGGTCAAGTTGTTTCTTTTCCTTAGAACCTCCTGAGCTGAGGTTCTAAGGAGCTGCTATGTAAAGGTTAACTACTATGTGGCCAGCCAAGAATGGCCTAGGATCTCATGCCAAGACCTGAGATTTGGCTCCCAACAGGTTTGGACATAGTTAGACTATGTGTGTTGTGTTGCCTTAAAGATTCATGCACTAAGAACATGGTCCTTTGGGTGGTGGTCTAGGAAAACAGTGGAACCTTTTGGGAAACGGAACTTCGTAGGAGGTCTTCAGGTCCACGGGAGCACGGCCTTTGGAAGGGAATGCTAGAGAAGCTTCTTCTTGGTCACCCCACGAATGAGAAGATCCAAGATTCGGGATAACTAAGTAGAGATCTCCATGTCAGAGAGAGAGGATGAAGGGGGGTCAGAGGGGAGAGGGAGAGATGGGGCAAGAGGCGGAATTGGGGAACAAAGGTGGAGAGTGGGGAGAGGAGAGGGGGGATGGGTGGAGAGGCAGTGAGAGGCGGAGAGCGTCGGCATTCGTGAACGAGGCACTGGGAGACCCGAGTGGCATCGAAGATGCCATTGTATTCATTACTCTTTGCATCTCTGTGACCAAATACCTGATGCTCAGCAACCTAAGGACCCTGGTTGGAGGAGATACAGCCCATCATAGTGAGGAAGACATGGTAGCAGGTGGCTGTCTCTTGGCAGGCAAGTGGCAGCCGCCTTCCCAGATTCCAGCGGAACAGGAAGCAGAGGAAGGGTAACATCAAAACTCAGCCGGGTTCCTCCTTTTCTCTTGTTTATTTACTTAGGGATCTCAGCGTGTGGATTGCGCCACTCACATTCAGGGCAGAGCATCCCCTGTCAGTGAGTCTCCTCTGGGACATCACCATAGACACACCTAAGGGTGTGCCTCATTAACGCTCCAGGTGTTTCTTTTCTTAAGGTTTATTTTTATTTGTGTGTGGGGTACCCAAGGAGGCCAAAAGAGGGTATCAGATCTCCTAGAGCTGGAGTCACAGGTAGTCGTGAGTTACACAGACTAGGAGCCAAACTTGGAACTCTACGAGATGGCGGTAGTTTGAATGAGATGCCTCCCATAAGGCTGGGACATTTAATACTTGGTACCCAGATTGTGATTATTTGGAGAGGATTATAAGATGT
This sequence comes from Cricetulus griseus, assembly GCF_003668045.3. Classification (NCBI taxonomy): domain Eukaryota; kingdom Metazoa; phylum Chordata; class Mammalia; order Rodentia; family Cricetidae; genus Cricetulus; species Cricetulus griseus. The sequence continues at coordinate 22,186,558 of NC_048603.1, forward strand.
GGCCTTACTGGAGGAAGTTTGTCACTGGGTTCTGGGGTTTTAAAATTCACATGCTCTCCTGGGTTTCTCTCTCTGCTTCCTGTTTGAATTTTGAGATTTGAAGTCTTGGCTGCCGCTCCAGGTTTCTGATGGCCTGCCAACTGTCCATCTGCAACTGTAAAACAGATAAACCCTGTCTTCTATAAGTTGTATTGGCCTTGGTGTTTTATCACAGCAAAAGAGATGTAACTAATATGGAGGCCGGTGAGTGCTCTTAACAACTGAGTCATGTCTCTAGTCCCTGCTGTATTTCTTAATCCATTCGTGGTGACCATAGAATTTATCACCACAACTATGCAGAAAAAATTAGGAAATGATCCTGGCACAGGTGGATTTTTTGTTGATGAAAGTTTTCTTGTCCCACCAGGTCCCACCCATTCAGCCCCAAATGAACACACAGAGACACTATATTAATTATAAAATTGTTGGCCGATGGAAAGGGCTTTTTATTGGCTAGCTCTGTCTTAATTACTAACCCATTTTTATAAATTTATGTATTTCCACGTGGTCTTGGCTTGCTGGAGAATGCCCAGAACTGTATCTCTTTTGGCGGCTACATGTCTGTCTCTGGCGGGCTCTCTCTGCCTACCTTTCCCAGAATTCTCATCATCTCCTAGTCTTGCCTATCTTCCTGCCTCATTGGCCAAACAGTGTTTTATTCATCAACCAATAAGAGACACAAATATACAAAAGGACATCCCCCCTCATCTCCTCTTTTCTGTCTAAATAGGATTGGAAGCCACAACTACAAGGTAAATCAGGCCACCAGATGACAGCAGATTAGCTACACCAGTCATGTGACACCATAATTCTTGCAGTCCTTGAATCAAGTGGCTAATGTGGGGTACAGAATTTGTTGAGAGTATGTGTTTATGTCTTTTCTGATATTGTTACAATCACCATAACAAAAAACTTGAGGGAAAAGGGGTTTATTTGGTCTACAGTACCAGAGGGCAAGAACTCATCTTGGAGGCCGGAACAGTGGAGCAATGATTTTTTCTGTTTTTCATCTACAGGTTTATTTAGCTAGCTTTCTTATGCAGCTCAGGACTACATGACTAGAGATGGGGTCCCACGCCATTGGCTGGACCCTCCTAAAGGAGTCAATAATGAAGAAAAGCTCTCACAGAAATGATCCCAGGCCACTCTGATCCAGGCGTTTCCTCAGTGAAGGCCTTCCTCTCAATAACTGTAGAGTTGTGTCAAGTTGGCAATCAATGCCAGTGAGGAAACCCTACTCCCTGTCAACTCGACACACAAACACACCACACTAGGTTCTAACTGCTCATTCTTGGTACACAGTATCTCATGTTAATATGACAATGTACATCACACTTCAACTTCTTAAAGTCAACTGCTTCTTTAAGAAACCAAATTTGCTTGAGAGCACGGGAAGAGGGCAGAGAGAGCTACGAGAATGAGAAGGGAAGAAGAGGAAGGATGCAGAGGTCATGAGGGAGCAGAAAGGTTGAGTCAGGTGTAGATTTGAAGAAAGGATATGGGATAGGTAGGGTTTTAGTGGGGGGGTGGTAGGGGAGGACGGGAGGGAGAAGGGAACTGGGATTGTCATGTAATTCAATCGTGTTTATAACTCAAATAAAAAAAGAAAAAGAAAAAAAAAGAAACCAATTTTGCTCAACTGTGGAGACTCATGTAAAATAAAATGATGGGTAATGTTCTTCTGTGTATATGTTTCTCTTATTGGTTCTTGAATAAAGCACTGTTGACTAATAGGGAAGCAAGAGAGGTGGGACTAGGAGTCGAGGAGGATTCTGGGAAATGTAGTAAAGAGAAGTCACCATGTGATTCAGGCAGGAAGTGACATAGCAGCAGTATCAGTATATAAGCAGGGACAAGCAGGAAATCGCTCTCTCTTCTCTTCTCTTCTCTTCTCTTCTCTTCTCTTCTCTTCTCTTCTCTTCTCTTCTCTTCTCTTCTCTTCTCTCTTCGGAGACATTGTACAGACATGATGTTGGCCCCAATGGAGTAAGGGGCCCGGACCCTTTCTTCCATAAGAAAAGACCACGTGGTAATACTTAGATTATTAGAAATGGGTTAATTTAGACAGAGCTAGCCGATAAGAAACCATAGCCAACAGCTTATAACTAATATAGCATCTGCGTGTTTCTTTGGGGCGGAGAAGGGCAGTGGGACCTAGCCAGGCCAGAGAAAACCTCACGTTACAATAAAAATCTTACACTCTTTCATCTTTAAAAAGGAAAATTGAGGCATAAAAAGTCAAATCAAAATGAAATAAAAAACCAACAGTGAAAATCCAAATGCCGTAGCTCAATACCTGACATCTGGGACTCACTGACGATCTTCTGAGCTACCGAGTGCTTGGGCAGGTTCCTTCTCCAGCTCTGTAAGCCACAACACACATGCATCCAACTTGCATTGCAAGCTTAGACCGGATCCACTTCACACCTGCCTGTGCCATTGGCAGCCATTCCATTGCTCACATCCCCAGTATCCTGGGGATCTTCACTGAAACTAGGGCTCCATCTGTGCCATAGGCATCTACTGGCCTCTCCACGTGGACTCCAATCCTGCTACATAGGGCCAAGTCTCATCTTCTCCCCATGGTTCCTTAAGTCTTGCAACGTTCATGCTTTTAAAACCAGGTCCATGTGGGAGAGACTCTTCCACACGCCCAAGTTGAGCTGCCAGCATGACTGACAGTTTTGTTCGCCTTGGTCCACAGCGTCCGTGCACTCATCCTGGGGAAAGTAGTTCCCTTTTGTAGAAGTGGAACACAGAAGATTTTGCTCAGTGGTGCTGACCTCTTATTAATGACAGCTGATTATTCTATATTATCTGACCATCAATCAGAGATTTCTTTTTTAACAAATAAAAATATCACACAAATGCTCCCAGTAGAGTCTTGGCTTCCCTCTGTGATCTCAAAAGCCAGGCCTCCATTGTCTGCCTTCTCTCAGAATTCTTCTCTTGGAAACCCTCACAATAGCTCATTAAGCTGGGAGCACTCAGTGGCTTTTCTTCCACAAAGTTCTAAACACTTTGAGAACCCTCCCACAAAACAATATGGTAAGATTCATTATAGCAACGCCCTACCCTGGTACCAATCTCTGTTCTATTTTGTTTCCTATTGCTGTAGCAAACACCATGACCAAAAGCAACTTTAGGAGGAAGGGGTGTGTTGGGCTTATACTTCCAGGTTTTAATCGATCCTTATAGGAGAGTCAGGATGAGAACTCAAGACAAGAAGCACATTACTCATTGTTTAGCTGTCTCTCTTACATAGTCAGGCCCACCTGCTTAAGGATGGTTATACCCCAGGGAACTGGGCCCTCTTAGGTCTTTTAATAAAAATAGTTCCTCACAGATATGCCCACTGTCCAACCCCATCTAGGCAGTTCCTTCACAAAGGGCCAACTTTTAGATGACCCTAGGCTATATAAAGTTGATAAGGAAAGCCACCTAGGAGAGATAGTAACTCATTCTTCATGTCAGATCAGAATCGCAAAAGAAATTATCATTGTCATTGCCCGTATCTGTGAGGGCCATCTTGAGATGGTGTCATCTTGAGAGGGAGCCTACTGTTGGAGATGCTGATGCCCTGGAGACCTGAAAACAAGGGATAATGACAACGTGGAGTGCCCAGGTATCGGCCACAGAATCTCAGAGAATCTGGGAACATCCTGCCTTACTTTTTGGTGGCAGATGCACATAAGTACAAAGAACCTACGGACAAGTGCAGGCAACAGTGAGTGACCCTGCAATAGTGGGCAAGGCCCAAAGATTGCCGTGGAGCTCTGAGACATGACCGATGGTTGACCAGCCTGTGGAGCTTCCTCCCTGTCGTACATACATACTTTGCTGCCGGCCAAGAATGAGAACTCCAACAGAAAGACTTCCCAGCAGGGATTGCAATCATATTTTTATTTGTAGAGAAGACAAAATATGTAAGTCAGTGTTCAGTTAAGAAAATTGTGCCTCTCTAGGTATGATGGGAATAAGGGGCTGGTTATAGGGATGCAGTCCAACATGGTTATGAGGGGATCTGGAAGGGAGGTGGAGAATGAAGAGAGAAGTGCAGGTGCAGACAGATGACCAGAATCTGCATCAGATGCCGAAACAGAACTGGAGTTAGGGCGGTGGTGGGGAGGTCTGTGGAAACCACCCCTTCTACTGAAAGTACTGATGGTGTTGAGTTTCTATGTCATAGGCTCATGGCCAAGTTCCTGCGGCAGTTTTGTAGCCAGTTTTTTCTGGTTCTCACATGTTCCTAACTGGCATGTATGGTTTCTGTCTTCCACTACCTGTTACCTGATCTTTTTCTTAGCAAGCTTTTCCTCTGGTAGTAGTCCATGCTCTGGGGAAATATATAGCCTTCATTTTCACTCTCTCTCTCTCTCTCTCTCTCTCTCTCTCTCTCTCTCTCTCTGTCTCTCTCTCCCCCTCTCCCTCTCCTCTCTCTCTGTCTCTCTGTCTCTCTCTGTCTCTGTCTCTCTGTGTCTCTCTCTCTCTGTCTCTGTCTCTCTCTGTCTCTGTCTCTCCCTCTCTCTCTCTCTCTCTCTCTCTCTCTCACACACACACACACACACACACACACACACACACACACACAGAGGGAGAGAGAAGGGGAAGGAGGGAGTTTGATTACCCATCTACTGGTTCCTTAGAAAATCCCTGGGAATCTGCCTCATTTTAGCTACCATCCTCCAGTCTCAAACAACCTTCAGGTAGCAATGCTCCATTGTCCTGGGAGCCTTCTAGGATCATAGTCAGCCAGTCTATCAGCTTCTCCGTGGCTTGCTCGTTGGCTGGCACAAGGACGCCAAACGACCAGATTGTTTCAGCGTCTAGTGAGAAGTCAGAATTGTACTCACAGAAGGGTGCTGTATGTTCTTCGAAACCAGCCAAGTCAGTATCTCTCTCAAACATAGGCTGTTTGAACATTTGGTATAATGATGAGGGGAATCTCTCCATTTTGACCTCTTGGTCCCAGAACTATGCATCTGGTGCTGGCATTAAATTATCAACCGGGCACGTTGTATCACTCATGCTAATCCAGAATGGCGAAGAACACAGGACATCCACAGACTGCCGTGACGTCATTGCATCAGCACACTTTAGTTACTGCAACTTGGATTTCCTGACCTAAGTGTTGTTCCATGAAACATTAGGCAGTGAAGATGCTGTTTGTAATTTAAATCTCCAGATGGTGGGTTCGGGGGAAACTCTGAACAGGAGGAAGGTCCACTCATTCAGACTGAGGGAATCATCCAGGGAGACACAGGGCCTGCCACTCTGACAGAAGTGTGCCAATGCAATCAGTTAGCGGTCGCCTGCCCCTGAATTAGTTACTTTTCTGTTGTTGTGATCGGATAGTTTACTTGGGCTTACAGAGTCCATAATGGTGGAGGAGGCATGGCAACGGGTGAACAGGGCAGGAATCTTAGAAATCGCATGATGGGGGAGGTCCTTCTGTATATATGCTTCTCTTATTGGTTGATGAATAAAACACGGATTGGCCAGTAGCCAAGCAGAAAGTATAGGCAGGGGTATCAGACAAGGAGAATTCTGGGGAGAGGAGGCAGAGAGGAGCCTCGAGAGAGACACCGTGTAGCTGTTGGTAAGATAAGACACCAGACGTTCTCCGGTAAAGATAAGGCCATGTAGAAATGCATAGATTAGTAGTTATGGGCTAATAATTAAGAGAGAGCTAGCCAGTAAGAAGCCTGACCAAACAGTTTCTAATTAATATAAGCCTCTGTGTGTTTATTTGGGACTAAGGGCAGTGGGACCAGGCAGAACAGAAACTCTGTCTACAATCACATCTTCAGACACAAACAGGATGCAAACACAGGGAGGGAACTGGGAGTAGATCAAAGTTCTAGATGCTGAAAGCCCACCCCCAGTAATGTCCTTCTTTCTGCAAGGCTGGCCACAGTTTTATTCACTCCTCAACTAGCACAGCCAATCAAAGACCAGGGATGGAAACACACGAGCCTATAAAGTAGATCTCTTTTTCAAACCACTACATCCCCCGACACCTTCAAGAGACCATATAATATAATGGACTCTTATTGCCTCCTGCTGCTGCCATATTGGTCAGAGTGGAAAGGCTCTGGGATCTGCCTAAATCTTCATCCAATACCAAGATGTACCACCTCAGTGAAAAAAGAAGACAACACTCTTATATTCTAGAGATGATGCATGCAACGACCAGTGAGTTCCAAACCCAGCACTCAAGAGTATTTCCAAATCCACCCCCACATTCCCTTTCCTCATCAATTTCTCTTGGTTTCTTGGTGTTTTGCTTCCTGAAGCCACTTTTGTTGATGTCCCTCACATCCATTGTCACTGCCAGGGACAGAAGGCCTTCAGTCCTCCCTGCAGCCAGGAGAAAGTCTCACCATGTGTGCCACACCCCTACTCCCTACCTACACTCTTACCTCCTCCTGCCTTTGTTCCTGGGTTCCTCCCTAGCTGCCTGAGAGGGTCGTTCCTCTTTATAGCTCGTCACTAATTGTTCATGGTCTCTAGCTCAGCCACTCACAATCCTTCCTTGCACTCTCAGGAGCCACTATGAGACATGTAATCGACCCCTCTACATGTGCATGGCCAGCAAAGGTCAAGACAAGGTCACCAGCTTGGAGAGAGTGTGAGGCCCCAGACAGCAGGCTGGAATTCAGGTTCCAGTGCTCATTCCACGGGAAAGAAAGACTGCCCTGTGTTTGGCAGCTGGGGCTGTGACACGCAGCGTGTGTCTGTCACTGTTGACAGCTTCTCACAGCCTTTCTGACACATTTTGATGGGAAAGTGCTCCCCCATCTGCAATTGAGGCCTGTCAGGCCAGTGCGTCTGCCATTCTCGAGGGCCTAAGCTAAAATGAGCTTTTCTTCTGTGCGTCTTCCCCTTGACTCTTCTTTCTCCTTCAGTCTGGTGTCTCATTGTGGCAGAGACTTCTTTGCATTTCCTGCCGCAGTGTCTCTTCAATCAGTACACACATAAGGAGTACCCATTAGATTTGAGGAACGCTATTAGATGCCTGGACAGATTCTCTTCTCAGAACCCATTTTTCTTTCTGTTGTCTGTCTACTGAGGTTTTTGCCATAAGCAGTCAGCAGAAGACAATCCCCCAGGCTGGCCCATGCTTCTCACCTTTTCTAGGGGCACAGAGACCCTGTTTTCATGCATGGTTTCTGCTTCCAGCTAGATAAGCTTACCTCTGGAGTTTCCCAGCCATAGGTTGAGCCTAAATTAAGTCCCCTCAGAGGTCACACCTCTGGCTTAGCACATCTCCTTCTGATTTCTTGCTACCTTACCTTACCTTCTGACTTTTGTCTTAGGGATTCATATTTTAATTATCCAGATTAAAACACTCACTGTTGCCTCCTATGTTCAGCATTCAGGCAGCAACTCATTCCTTTCAATTCTACATCAGGAAGGCCATTTCTGTCTTTCTCCCAACCCATTTCCCTAGTCTGCTTTAATCCCCCAATGTCCGGTTGTCAGGGCTCTCCCTTTGTACACATCTCCCTATAAACACTTTCTTTGACCATCACCTTGAGGACAGCTCTGAAGAGGCCTCCTCATATACCAACATCTCCAAGGATCCTGCCACTTTGAACACCCACAGAGTCATTGAGTGTTTCCTGACCCTTATGATTATGAAGACTGATCAGAGGACGGATGCAGACACATCTGAGATATAAACTCAGCTAAGGGGTTGTACAAGAGGGTGGTAGGACTCCATGGGCATAGTGGAGAGCCCAGTGGTAGAGAAGAAATCTGGATAAAGTACACAAAGATCACTCACTTGACAAAAGCCACCATTGTTGGAATAATTGTGACCAAAGGAGCACTCACTTGACAAAAGCCACCATTGTTGGAATAATTGTGACCAAAGGAGCACTCACTTAACAAAAGCTACCATTGTTGGAATAACTGTGACCAAAGGAGCACTCACTTGACAAAAGCCACCATTGTTGGAATAATTGTGACCAAATGGAATCCTTTTCAGGAAGAAACTAATTCTGGCATGGTAAACTACCATACTATGACAGCTATGTTGGGTCAGTACACTATGATGGTACTGTCAGAGCAGAAAACACTGACCATAGTCATCTATGAACTCCCAAACACCCAGGGCTACAGAGAATCTTGTTGTTCACCTGCTGAATTCCACCATCAAAGGAAAGAACTTTGCATATTCATCTGGTGGCTACCTAACAACCATTCTGTGCTTCATAATAAACCCACCAGTTTTATTACGCGTATGGCTTTCCTAGGTCAAAAAGACAGGCATGTACAGTGGAGACAACGGGTCTTTTTTCCAGGTGATAGCCAAGTAGGAGTTACAGGGAGGATGTGTAGGAAGGTAGAACCTTGACAACCAACATGGAGCCTCAGCTTGGAAGACCCAGAAACCAGTGCAAACCTGAAGTCAGGAGATTGGTGTCTTCACCCACACCTCATAGCTGAGGCCGATCTTGAACAGACTTCAGCTGGCTTGATAGGAAGAGCACCTGCATGTGTCCACTGGGCTTATTCTCAGTGTCTTTGGACCACAGTGGGATGGTCCCAAAAAGAACTGAAGTTGTGTATGGCATTTGTGTGATCTAGATTTTAAGGCTCCACAGCTCCCTTCTGTTACATCAGATCAAGTCAACTGTATTCCCAGATCCAGTGGGAGAAGACACCATTTCTACCTCTCACTCATCAAGGGAAAGCACTCCAGCAGAACCCATGGAAGAAGAGAGACTGTGAGAAGTTTGTAAACATGGCGCCTCTCAAGGCTGCTTTTCCTTCGAGAAACTCAGGTCTGCAGAAGTGACATCAAGACATTCCTTCCATGAGGAGAAAAGGAGAGTCTGTGGCTGCTGTCTTGACCTTGTGTGAGTGAAATATTGGGGAGAGAAAGGCACTTTCAATTTTAGCCCGGAATCATTTTTATAACCCACACCACTCCTTCCCACTCCCTCCCTCCAATTATAGAGGAGTCTATAATTGGAAATCTGCAAATCAATGCAAGTAAAACTCCCCACAGGCATTTTAGGTTGTTTAGAATTACGAATTAGACCCCCTCTAATGATTCTTAGATTATTCGGGTGAAACAGCCTTCTGACTGTGTACCCTTAAGGGTAACACTCAACCATGTGGCTGCAGTTACCTATTAATTGGTTGACATTTTTTTTTTCGGGTAGTCTTTACATTATCTCTCCTATGATCCAAGTTCCCCAAGGCTTCATCTGTGAGTTTGTGCGTTTATCTGAAATGACTGTTAAGGCCTTCACTCAGACTCGCCCAGCTCCTGCACCACCTGTTGATGGAGGAATGCCAGTCTGCTTCCTGATGTTCCTGGGGAAATTCCTCATATATAGGCACTCAGATACCACAGCGGCAAGCTCCTCTGGGGAGGAGGGACCCTCTCTCTTCTGACCTATACTCCCCGTGCTGGTTCTTGGGCCACCATCAACATCCCAGCCTTTGAACATCCTAGGAGATCAACTCATTTATTAGGGGGCCCTACAACATTTGAGTTTAGACATGAGACCTCAGGAGACGGCCTAATTCTGTGTGAATTGAGACCATCCTCCATGTACTGAGTGTTGGGCCGTGAAAAGCCATACTGGGGTGCAGCATGGTACTCTGAGTATCTTTTCCCTCTCCTCAAGTGAAAGGCATTGCATCGTAGAACTTGTGGAATCCCCCAATCCTCTATTCCTTTTTCATAATCTCTTTCACCTTCCTTATTCCTCTCAAGTACATTAAGTTTCTTTATTACGTGCATACATGTGTGTCTACAGGGGGCATGTGCCCACTAGTACTATGTTTAGGTGGCCCAGAAGAAGGTAGATGCCATGGAGCTGTATCTATGGAATTTGTGAACCAGTTGACATGGTTTCTGGATACTGAACTCAAGTCCTCAGTGAAAATAATATGTTCTTTTGACCTCTGATCTATCTCTCTGGCCTGTCAAGTTCTTTCTTCTCCAATGTGATCCCATTTGCCCCATTCCTTTGGAAGTGCTAGAGTTCTCTACAAAAATGACCATGTCTGAATCTTATAATAAATCTATGCCATCGAGTGAACATTTAGATTCTTAAACCCTTATTTGGGCTCTATATGAGAGTCACATTCTTTCAGATAAGTTTTGCCTTATTTTTCTGAACAGTCCAAGACTTGTTATGTTTAGGGATCATTCACATGGATTGTTTCCATCAATGGCTAAGACACACCCCTAGAGAGGCATATTATACACCCAGTCACTACCAAACACTTACAGCCACCCCAACCAGATCATAAAGAGAGTTTGGATTTTAATGAAAGAGTCAGTATTCCACAAAACCATTTTTGCTAGGACTCAGCCAGTTTCCCCTAAAAACTCTTAAACTGTTCCAGCAGAGTTGGGAGTAGTCTCCAGGCTATACTCAGTGCTATTGCTGTTCTAGAAGTTTAAAATCTGTTCTTGAAACAGTTTTAAAACCCAGTATCTAGCCCCAGCATGATCTCTTCTCTCCCAGGTCACTCTTAACACACAAGTGAGTGACCAGAAGAAGCCTGAGACCCCTGTTAGCAGAAAATCCAGCTTGCATGGTTGATAGTTGGAACCTGGAATTTCAGGAGAGTTACAAACATTCTCAGAACTAACAAGATGTCTTGGGGTTTCTAAACACGTTGTGCAAACAAGATGGTATATAGCAAACACCTGGTTTCATGCTGGGTGTCTGCAATTTGGGTCCTTGTCAAGGAGATGCAAACAATAAAACCTTGGGAACTGAGTACAGAATGTGCCTAGTAGATAATGCGTGTCACCGCTCACCTTTGGAGAAATTTGTACTTTCAATAAAAACAGTAGGAGAACACTAACGTCTGCAGCAGAAAAGAGGGAGAGGGACTTATGCCTGGTATTAAGGGAAGTGGCTATTTGTCATGATGTGTACCTCAAACGGTGCTCTTTGTAGGATCAAACATCACAGGCTAGAGGTGTGCACAAAAAGAGCCTAGATCTTTAAAAGTGGTTTTACATGAAAGTAAGAGATGGGGTGAAAATTAAAGTGCATACAATAAAAGTATTTATAAAATTGCAAAACAACTTGCTTCATGAAATTTAATTTTCTAAAAGTTTGTGTGCGTATGTGTGTGTGTGTGTGTGTGTGTGTGTGTGTGTGTGTGTGTGTATGTGTGTGTGTGTGTGTGTGTGTGTGTGTGTGTGTATGTGTGTGTGTGTGTATGTGTGTGTGCGTGTGTGTGTGTGTGTGTGTGTGTGTGTGTGTGTGTGTGTGTGTGTGTTTGTGTGTGTGTGTGTGTATGTGTGTGTGTGCGTGCGTGCGTGCGTGCGTGCGTGCGTGTGTGTGTGTGTGTGTGTGTGTACAGTGACTGCGGAGCCCAGAGGAGAGTGTTGAATCCACTGGAGTTGAGTTAGGGGCATCTGGGAAGCTTCCTGGTGTGGGTTCTGGGAAACAAGCATGGATACCCTGGAAGAGTAGCAAGTTCTCTTAACCATTGAACCACCTCTCCAGGCTTCAGAGCATATACATATGTATAGCGGAATAAATGGAAGCCAACAATTTGAAGGAGAGAAAATAATGCAGCTCAGATGTTTGGGGGCAGTGGAATGGGAGGGCAAACAGGGTGATAGAGAAAATAATGGAATCATATATATCCACACACACAGATAAAATAAACCACACAGCAGCTACATGAAGCAAGGAAGGTGATGCCAAGTGAATTTAAAGATTGTGGACAACTCCGTTAAAGTTTACACCATGAGTCAGAGCAAAGGAGAGTCAGTAAAGCTCAGTGTTTTTGTCTCTAATTCTCTGCTTAGGAAATCTGAGAAATCTTTTATGCAACTCAGAACAGGTTCCGATTGCTAGGCACCTATTTATGGCTGCCTGACCCTGTCTTCCCCACCCTTGTATACTGTCACGTTTCTTCTCAGGGTGTCCAGTTAGAATTAATTGCTCCCCTTCCTTGTACCTACAGCGTCTGATTCCCAGCTCGATTGCAGTTTGCTACAAACCAGCCTCAGATTCAGTCTCCAGGGTAGCATGAAAACCTTCCCCCGCCCCGAGACTGGGCTATCTGAAACAGCCCTTTCGTCTGCTCTACCTATCTCAGACCCTTGGACTTAAGTCTGGGCCTCACTCCCCTAGACTAAGGTTAAGAGCCAATAGTACCAACTAGTACATTAGCTCTGTTAATTAAGAGCTATGTATTTTAGTTCTGCTCTATTTGGTTACGCACGACAGGAAACAAAAGAAATGGATCCGGCAACAGCAGAGGAAGCTTCATCGAGGAGCAATGCTCTAACTTCCTATTCCTTTATTCAACAACAGAATTCTCTACTGGACGTGGCTTCAGAGTGTCTCGTGGCTAGAGTTCCAGCCATTACACTCATGGGCCATCTAGACAAAGGAAAAAAGAACTCGTCTGTAGTGGCCTCTGGCCTTGCCAGTGAACTTGGAGTGGTGGCCACACGCTTCGGGCGTGATCTTGGGGTGCAGATGCGACCCATTGTAAGGTGGGGGAGGGGCTGGCTGGCTCAAGCTCTCTTGGGTTACGGAGAACATTGAAAGAGCACAGACTGCATCTCCTGGAACAGGAAAGCCACGGCGGTTATTTACTCTTATCTGTGTAGGTGCTTCCCTAATAAACACCTACTTATCGTTTTTCTTGGGTCTGGTGGACTCATTTAAACCCCGCCTTCATTTGCCCATGGTTCACTGGCCTCCCAGAATCTCTCTTGAAAATCTTAAATGTCTATGTGTTCCTCACCGGCCAAAGTTTGGATACCTGGCATCACTGGACTCCCAGTTGGGTGAGGGATGCAGTCTCTGCATGACAACGTGCCCAGCTCAAAACTCATTCACAGATTCAGGCTGTCAGTCTCCACCAAACCTGGCAGATAGCATGAGGTCACAAGGAACTGAGTTGACTTAAAATCAGAGAGGACTCTGTCTCCGCTCCCACACAATTGCTGCTTACAGGCTTATCCGGTCACTAACTTCTCTGTTAGGATGTAGGATCACTCTCTCTACCCTGCTTAAACAAGCACAACTGTCTATTTCACACAGGTGTGAGAGAGAAACAAGGTAATAGCCACAGCAAAAGGCCACAGTGCCAGAGTCCTGTGAGTGACTTCCACCTCCTCACAGTCAGAGGTCCAGCTCTAGGAGACGGCTTTACATGGTCCAGAATGAAGACCTTCCCTTGCCAGGCTGGTTCCTGGCCCATTTTACAGAGAAAGAAACTGAGTCCTTGGAGCCGCACGACTCATGACTCGTTACATGGAAGTACTGCAGCCTGAATTGCATTCTTTCCAGTTCTCACATTCACGCTCTGTAGGGCTTTGTTCCTGAGGTTTGGGTCTTTAGAGTTGCAGAAGGTTGGAATAAATTCTCTTCTTCCTGTTCAGATCCCTCATGACTTGCTTTATGTGTGAATGAATCTTGCAAACTGTCAGGGCTATCAGTTCAGTGGGATCATTCCGTCATTAAGCTCTGACCCTGTAACGATAACGCTTTCCACCAGCCACCTGAGTTCCACCATCACTTTAGGGCCCCCAAATAACACACAGAGATTAATCTTAGTTACAATGCTGCTGGCCGATGACTGGGATTTCTTATTTGCCAGCTCTATCTGAAGTATCAACCATAACCATTAATCTATATATTTTATAAAGAATTATCGAGGATGCCAGCAGCATGTGTCCTCTTCCCGGGATCACATGGCGACTCTTCCTTACTACATTTCCCAGAATCCTCTTTCTCTCTTAGTCCTGCCTATCTTGCTTTTCTATTGGCCAACAGCGCTTTATTCCTCAACCAATAAGACAGACACATACACAGAAGGCCCTCCCCCATCATCAACCTCAGCTTTTCTACTTAGTATGTCCCTTGTGCCAGTTCATAGCTTATCACCCTATCTTAATCTGTGCCCTATAAACTAAGCAATGAAGGTCTATCGCTTCATCTAGCATAATCCGAATCTTCAAAGTTACACCAATGAGGCTAGTGAGAAGGCTCTGTCAGTAAGCATGTGTGCCTGGATTGGGCTCTCCAGGACCCACATAAAAAACACAGACACAGCTTCATGCTCCCGGTGCTGGGAAGACAGAGATGGGGATCCAGACACCAGTCTGGCCAAGTTGGTGTGATTCAGGTTCCATGAAAGACCCTGTCTCAATCTGATGTCCACTTCTAGCCTCTACATGTGCAACACAGGTTTGCAAACACTGGTTAATATGTCTAATGTAGAAGTTCAGGGCCACTTTGATGAGTCTAAACCATCGGCTCTTCCTATCTTCCCACTACACTGCCATGGACATTCAACTTTTATCTTCATGGTAACAAAACTGCTGCTGTACCTTCAAGTATCAACATTTTAGGCAGAAGAAAACTCGTAAAGGAACAAAGTAAGCAAGTGTGCTCACCATGCACTGGGTGATATATTATGCAAATACCATTAATATCCCATTAAAGACTGGCATACGGCCATGACTTGCTGCAGATGAAACAGGGAATCCTGTAGTTTAAGTGTAGCATTGTGCCAAGCCTGGTCTGTCATCCTGCATACACACATGACCTGCACTGGAAAACTCCCCTTGATCAAGCGCACACACCCTTAAACTCTAGATCATCCAATTTCTTACATGGTAACATGAGAACTTTGTGAACACTGAATTCAGTGTTCGTAGAACCCACTTCAAGGACGCTTTTGCCAGTTGAAAACAGTTTTGTGATTGACTCTGATTTATAACCTATAGTAGTTTTACAAACCATAGTAGATTTATAAACAGCAGTAGGGCCAATACGATACAGCACACATTCCTATTTCATATTCCCAGGATAAACCAAAATGTTGACATAATTTCTGATTAATGGGTGGCAGATGTTTCCTTTACTGGATTTTCTGCATTATTTTAGAGGGAGAAAAAAAAAAGAGTTTGATTTCAAGGTAACATCCATCTTATTTCAGACCTGTGTAATTCTTCACTATGTACATTCTTTTAGATATATGCATTCTATCATACTGGTTTATAAATAAAACACAAAATTCTATAGATGTGTGTCAACATGCCCATAGCCTCATCACCGACATACACAGATCCCAGACAGCCTCATTTTATACAAATATTACAAAGACCGCTTCTCATTATGATGTCTCTTAAAATAAACTCTTTATTCGTTTTGCCCTATTAATTAGCCAGCTTGCTAAGCTGCCACCATGAAGTGGTGTTAAAGTGTCCCCAAATTAATAGTGCCTCATCAGCACTGAGGTGGGGCGTGAAATTACCTTCTGAAGCTTTGCCTGAATGTAGTTAGCACCCGCTCCGCTGCTGACTTTAGCCAAGAACAGCAGAAACAGCTGCTCAATCTCAGGGTCAGAGGAGGCCAAGCCCTCTCTGGCTCCCACTGTCCTTCCCGTCTCTCTGCCCGCCACGACTGTCCTGCGCTCTGCACCTGCAGTTCTCAGAGCTCAGGGCCCTTGGCAACCAAGCCTGTTTGGTCTAGTCTGGAATCCTGCTGTCTCTGGCTCCTGCTTTTGTTTGCTCTTGCTGCTGTTATAGAATCTCTCTTTTAAAATTTTCATTGACACAAATTGTTTGTATGAGGCAGAGGGTTTCATTATGGCATTTCCATACAAGCTGATAAGGTACCTTGAGTCAGCCCCTTGTTTCTCTTCCTGGTTCCCATCCTGTCTCTTCCTTTTCCTTTGACGTCCACTCTTCTAGTAACCCATCTTCAGTCTTAAGACCTTGTTCTTTTCCCAGCTTCTATACATGAGACAAAACACCTATTGTAGCTTTCTGGGACCAGCTTGTTTCACTTAGCATGGTGTTCTGTAGTCCTGGCCATTTCCCTTCAAATGGTGTGATTTCCTCTCTGCAGCTGAAAGAAATTCCATCACATATATGCAACATATTCTCTTTATCTTCTCCGCTGATGGGCAGTGGGGCTGACTCCAAATCCCGGCTATTGTGAATGTGTGGCAATAGATGCTCTGACACATCTCTGTAATAACTTGACTTAGATGATTTGGGGGTGGGCACTCATTATGTATCCAGAGGTGGCACACCTAGATCTGATGGAACTTCCAGTTTTAATTGCCTGAAGAGCCTCCATACGGATTTTCACAGTCCCTGCAATAATTTACATTTCTAACAGACGCAAGTGTTCCTGCTTTCTGGACTCAGCAGCATCTTCATTTGTCTGTTTGTTTTCTTGACAATAGCCAACAGGACTTGTGTGAAATGGAATTTCAATGTCCTTTTTGGTCTACGCGTCTGTTTTTGTTAGCAACGCTGTCTTTGAAGTGACTACTGTGTTGCCCTGTTGCTCAGGATTCCTTTGGCTATTTGGGGTCTTTTGTGTTTCCATATGAATCTTACGATTGCTTTTCTTGTTTTGTGAAAAATTTCATTGGAATTTGGATGAGGATTTTATAAAATTGGTATTTTTCTTTGCTTCTGAAGCATTTTCACACTATTAATAATACTGCAGATTGGTGTTTATGGGAGAAATATGTTTGTAATTTCTTTCTTTGGTGCTTTATAGTTTTAATTGTTGAAATCTACACTTTTTTGGTTAAGTTCATACCTTGATCTTCTAGGTTTCTGAAGCCATTAAGAATGGGATTGCTTTTCTGGATTGTTTTTCAGCTAATCTATTGTTACTATGTAGAAAAGCTACTGATTTTTTTTATTTTTAAATTTTTGTATATATTTATCTGTGTGTGTGTGTGTGTGTGTGTGTGTGTGTGTGTGTGTGTGTGTGTTTGTGTGTGTTTATACACCACAGAGTGCATAACAGAGGCCAAAAGACATTTGAGTAAGCTCTTTCTATGCCAATCTCGGGGATCAAACACAGTTTTTTAAGCTTGGTGGCAAACACCTTTGTCACTTTATCACTAAACCATCTCTCCAGCCCAAGCTACTTGTTTTGTGTGCTGATTTTGTAGCCCACTCCTTGAGAAAACTGTTATTCAGATCCAACAGCTCTGGGAGAATCGTCATGGTCTTCTAAATGTAGAGCAGCTTAATCTTCAAACAAAGATGATTTGACTTCTTCCTTTCCTATTTCTATCACTTATTTCTTCCTCTTGCCTTTTAAGGTCTGGCTAAAAGCACTACATTGAATAAGAGGGTAATAGTGGACAACCTTGTCTCAATTCTGGTCCATAGGATATTCTCTCAGTTTCGCCACACTCAATATTGCCGAATACAGTTGTATTGTATGTAGCCAACTTATGTTAAGGTATGATCTCCTGTTCTTAGTGTTTTAGGAATTTTGTTATGAAAGGACCTTGGGTTAGGGCAAATGCTTTTTTCTGTACGTGTTGAGATGATTATTTGATTTTCGTTCTTGTCCCTGTTCATATGATGTCTTGTATTTATTGATTTGTATATGTTACACAGTTACATTTCTGGAGAGAATCCAAGTTGGTGATGATATATGGTTTCTTAATGTATTGTTGAGTACAGTTAGCAAGTATTTCATTGAGGATTTTTACATTCATGTGATCAAGGAAATTGGCTTGTAATTCTTTTTGTGTGTGTCTACACTCTGGATTTGTATCAGGGTAATCCTGACTTTCTAGAAAGAGATTTCAGCTATTTTCCCTCTTCTATTCTGCACAATAATTTGAGCAAACTATGTCAGTTTCTTTGAAGGTCAGAGAATTCAACAGTAAATTCAACCCATCTTGGGATATTTTTTATTAGTCTTTCAGAGTGTTATCCATTATTGATAGATTTAGTTGTGTCAATTTTCTTGCTTTAATATTGCTAGGTTCTATGTATCTAGAACTCTATCATCTTCTAAACTTCCTAACTTGTAGAGTATCAAGTTTAAATATATTGCCTAATGAACTTCTGGATTCTCCTTGTATATGTACCATGTTCTTATTTCTAGTTTAGTAATTAGTGTCTTCTCTGTCTTTCTTTTGATTGTTTTGGGTAAAGTTTGACTGTTTTTTCTGTCAGAGAATCATCACATTGATTCATTGAGGCCCTGTATTTTTTTCTGGTTTCCATTTCATTCTTTCAGCTCTGATTTTTATCATTAATCCCACTTGTCCATTTTGAAATTGACTTGTTCTTGTTTATCTAAGACTATGGGAGGTATTATTAGCTATTGACTTAAGATCTTTCTGACTGTTTAATGTAGACCTTACCTTTATAACTACAAACTATCCCTTGTTGCTTTTATTACTATATCTCACATATTCTTTTAAAATATCTTATTAATTCATTTATAATGCTATACAATGTAGTTTTGTTTAATTCACTCCACCTTCTTCCTCTAATTCCTCCCAGATCTACAACCTTCTTTCCCCACAAACTTCACGGCCTGTAAGACCATCTACTGGAGCATGCTTGACCTAATAGTGGTCACACCCCTAGAAAAAACTGACTTTCCCTCCCCTTTAAGCCATTAGCTGTCTATACCTCCTTAGTTAGGGGTGGAAGTTCATGAACACCTTTCTGCCTTATGTTAGAATGTTGACTGGCTTTACCTTGTGTAGTCAACCATGACTCTCATTAATTCCTGAATACAGTTGTCCTGTAACACCCAGGAGACACTGGTGGTTTTTTTTGCTCTGGTCCTCCAGGGCCTCTAGTTCTTATACACTACATTTTCCATCCCTGTTCTATGATGGTCCCAGAACCTGGAGGTAGAGGCAATGCAGATGTCCTATTTGTGGACGAGCACTCCACTGCCCCTTATTCTCCATACTTTGACCAGTTGTAAGGTTTCTGTCCCCATTAATCATTTTCCACTGCACACAAAACTTCTCTGATGAGGTATGAGAGCTTTACCCATACAGATACAACATTTTGGGGGGTAGTTTAATGCTGTGTCTATTTAGCAGAAATGTTTAACAGTAATATGTTCACATCTGTTAACTGTGAGCTCCTAAGCTTCATGGTCAGATTTACAGTAGCAGGCAAGTGTTTCCTCCCGTGGAGCAGGCCTTTAATACAATCAGAAAGAGGTTGGTTACCCCTGTAACACTCATGCCACTATTTCACTCATGGGCATCTTGCTATACCATCATTATTGCATCACACGAGGTTCGTAGTTGGATAAGATTGTTGGTGAACCACCCCCCCCCACAGCCTACATAGTATCTTCCAGTACCATGGAAACTAGAAACAGTGAGACACCTTTTTTTTTGTCAGTACCAATTTGATTTCTTGATGTTCTGTGACATTTTGTGAATCATGCTCTATTATTTTTTACCACCTTTTTTTTTTTTAATTACACTGGGACATGGACAGCTGGAGCTCAATTCATTGGTTTTAACTTTTGATTTCTCCCATTCTTTAAGTTTGATGTATTACTGAAGTTTAGGTGAGACTGGGTTGTGGCAGAGATGAGACACAGTTTCTCACAACTGGACTGGTAAGTGTAGTTCAAAGCCAAGTGACCACCCAGCCTGCTCCAAGTAATACCACTGCAAAAATAAAACTCACTGCAGAAGCAACCGCAGATAAATCCACCATAAAAATACATTAATATCAAATTGTAAAAAAATCAACATAACTCCATTAACTTCAGGGGAATAAAGTAACAAATATAATACTGTATAGAAAGAAGGTATTAGTTGGTTTTGATAGGAACAGAAAAAGAAATAATTATAGTCAATAGTATTAGTAAAAATAGAAGAGGATGAGGATGAGGAGGAAACACTAAATAGAAAGGGAAATGCAGAATGAAAGAAATTACTTCAATCAAGCTAAAGGTAAAATATGAGGAGAAAAACACAAAATAGCAAAAAAGATTGTAGATAGGTGAGTTAGATGAAGAAGGAAGGCAGAAAAATCCATTTATCTGAAGACAGAGGATAGATAGATAGATAGATAGATAGATAGATAGATAGATAGATAGATACTAAATTTAAAAAATAAATATTACGACCAGGGTGTGAGAGCATACATGTAACACCCTGGCACTCAGGAGCCTAAGTCTGGGAGATTACAAGCCCCAGACAGCCTATATCCTATAGTAAGAGCTTGCCCAAAGCAAAACCTAATCTCCAAACCAAACCAACATAGGTGAAAAACAAAACAAAGATAAAACTAAAACAATACCTCAGACAAGACAAGACAAGACAAAGAAAGTCAAAGAAATTGAGTATTAAACACACATAAATATGTCAACTACTCAGTCTAACTTAAACTGTCTCTACAGAAAAAAAGAACAAAAGAAATAAGCAATGATATTAATTTTCTTATTTTCTAAAAAATATGGCATGTGTTCTAACCTCTATGGATATCAACTGAGCAGCCAGTAGTGTGGATTCTGGGTCTATGCAGAGTACCTTCTATTTGGCCACTTTTGTCTATCCACCTGGTGAGAGCAGTCTCTGTGCTATTTGGCTCTCTCTGTTTTCCTTTGTGTTGTTTGCCTAGCAACCAGAGGGAATGGCTCAGGGGTGAGCTGTCAGTTCTTCCTGCCAGTTGGATGCCATCACATCTCTCAGGACTGGATGGGACAGACTGTAAGCTTCCCACCCACAGGTCCTGGCTCACCGTACTTTCACGTACATGTTGCTGTAGTGGGGAAGCCTGTGTAGATATGCTGACTACTGCTGCAGACACAACTTATCTCCTGCAGGCAGTCAGTTATCAACACTCATTCCCCCTTCCCCAGGATCTCAGAAAGCTAGTTTTCCTCCTCCATGATCCTAAAAGAAAGATTCCCATTTCTCTCGACCAGTTTTCACCACCATGTGGAGCTCTCCAAGGTCCTGGTTCAAAAATCTTTCTTTCTTTCTTTCTTTCTTTCTTTCTTTCTTTCTTTCTTTCTTCTCTCTCTCTCTCTCTCTCTCTCTCTCTCTCTCTCTCTCTCTCTCTCTCTCTCTCTCTCTTCCTTCCTCTCTTCCTTCTTTTCTTTTTTGTTGTTTAGCTTGTTTTCTCCCTGAACTGGACCAGTATTTCATGCCCGAACACAGTGAAAGGACAACCGGACTTCGCTAGAGGGTCCTGGCATGGGAGAAAGCAGAGGACTTAACTCCTAAAACTCTATACTCAGGATCAAATCAAACTGGTTTCCCACCATGCACTGTGATCAAATACCATTAAGAAAAGTATTTCCTACAGCTTGTATGCTATGTATATCCCAGGACCACTGTCTGGTTACAATGCAGATATACTGAAAGGGTCCCATGTGTTTTTGTCAGTATGTCTGTATCTTTCTTCCTTTCTTCTTTCCTTCCTTCCTTTCTTTTTTCTGATTAACCCTTTTTTTTACCAACTCCCTCCTGTCATCATTCGTTTCATTTCTTTTCTTTTTTGGTTTAGGTCAGGGTATTTCATCACAGCAACAGAAAGGTTATTAATATAACTATAAAGATGATGGTGCTGATAACAATCAGATGGTGTTTGATGATGTTGATGATGATGGTGGTGGTGGTGATGACTCTTTATCAATTAATGTGAATATACAGTGTGTATAAAGAATTAAACAGTGTGAATTGAATTAAATAGAATACAGAAATGAAATAACCCCACTGAGACACTCAGCCTACAACAAAGGGAGAGCAAGAAAGCAACAGAAGAATACGCTGGTATGAGTGTATTTGTGTGGGGGATTCTCTGAATGTGATCTCTTCAATAAACGATACTGAGTCAAGTGTATGTCTGTATGGAGAAAATTAAATTTAATTCCAACCATGTGCAAAAATTTACACCCAAAACATGACTGGTATAGGTGAAAAATGGTCACAAAATTGAAAGATCTTCCCCATATTCTTGAGTTAATTTGATCTAAAATGGCTAAAAGGCACCATTAAGGTATGTTTTAATAGGGAATAAGACAAGGTGTCTTGTTAACATGTTCAGTATGGCTACTTAGTCTTATTTCCCTCAGTCCATGCAGTACAATCTCCTGTCCCCTTATTTCTATTTGAAGTACTTCCTGGGCAACTCTGGGATAAACCTTAGCAAGAAAGTCATCCTCCCTGCCACATACCTGACTCCCTGGGTTGGATGCGTGGCAGGTCTTCTTGTCAGTCTGCATATGCAGGGACTGTAGAGCTTCAATGTGTGCAATGCAGGCCACTCCCACTTCCAACTGCAACTGATGGCCTCATCCTCGAGTTAGGGCACAGTCCATTGCCATATATGGCCCTTCTTCAGAGAAAGAGTATTCATGGAGATGTAGAGATTATTTTCCATCCCACATGGCTACGATGATTCTTATGTAGCCCCATATGTTAGGACCTGGAATTACAGGGGCTGAGTTGAATTCTCACCTGGCCCCAAGTCCCGGACCACCTCCTTTCCATTGAGGATTGAGTTTGCACCACTCAATATAGCCCTTTCTAACAATTTCACGCACTGCTGAGTTTCTTATTTTACAGATAAACAAACTGGGCAGAAAAGGCACGTCATTGACCTGGAAATCACCCAGGGGACAGTCACAGAAGCCGAGATTTCAGTGCACAGGCCACATGTGAGACACATAATATGAAACATGGTTATCACTGCACGAGTAGAAAAATGTCCAGGTCTTTCCTACACAGCTAAGGGTAGAACAGAAACTTCTCAGAAGCCTAGATGACTGGGCTCATGTAGGGAGACACTGTAACCACGCCTCCTAAGGACTGGCTATGGGTGTGGTCAAGGTGATATCAGGGTGATGTGAGAGAGGTTTTAAAGGGACAGACAAGGCACATGGGGGCTCTCTTGCCTTGCTGCTTTGGCACGCTCTGGCTTGCTGTTGGCTGGCGTTTATCTGTTAAAAGTTATCCTAACCTTATGGATTTCGTATCAGTTATTCACCTCATTAGGCTCATCTGACCTCCCCCTCCCCCCATGCCCTCTCCATCCTTAGGTCTTCTCAGAGCTTCTGAGAAGGAGCACTCTCCAGAAATGGCCTGTAATTATGCCTAGCTTTTTAATTAGACCAGATGATGGCTATTCCATGAGCCAACGGTGTTAACTAAGCTAAGAACGTTGCTTTAATTTGCCTTTCTTTTTTAGGGAAAAGGTGTTAAAATGACTTTAAATATGTTCTTCTATTAAAAATGACAACTCACAGAAAAATGGAAAATGGCTTGCTGCTGAATATGTGTTTACTCTCTGAAGATGTGTCTCTGCCAAGTGACCTTCTGATCGGTTTAATAAAGCTTCGAATGGCCAACGGCCAGGCAGGAAGAGGTTAGGCAGGACTTCCCGGGACAGAGAGGACTCCAGGGATACCATCGACACACAGGATGGAAGAGAGGTAAAAACCACGTGGTAAGGCGTAGATTAGTAAAACTATGGGTGAATTTAAGTTATAAGAGCTAGTGGGACAAGCCTAAGCTGATGGTCAAGTTTTCATAATTAATGAGTCTCCATGTTGTTATTTGTGAACTGGTGACCCAAAAGAAATCCCGACTACAATGGATCTCATCAGCACTGCTTCCATGATACATTTAGTTAAGTAAGGCTAATCTAATTCTGTGCATTGCTAATAACGATAACCAGCTTGTGCTGTGTATCTACTGCACGGCCTTTCTTATTTCAAGCCAACACTGAGGACTTACTAGCTTTCAGACTCTGGGTACAAGCAATCAGGAAAAATGACCAGAGCCTCTTCTTATGAATGTGTGTTCTAATGTAAGAGAAAAATAAGCAAGCAGATGAATAAACAAAGCAACCATGTGCTTATGCTATGTAAAGAAAGAATAAAAGAGAGAAAGCAAGAGGGGCCGTGCTACTTCTGTGGTTAGGAAGGCTACCATTTGGACATCAAGCATAGACTATCGTGGTCAAAGAGACTTCCTGGGAAGAGGTCTCTAATAATATTGAGAGGCAGATAGATGCAAAGACCCTGCACAGAGAATGAACTTAAATACTTAGACCAAGAGGAGAGGAAGAAACAAGGAGGGGGAAAGGAGGGAGAAAAGGAGAGAGAGGGAGAGAGAGAGAGAGGGAGAAAGAGAGAGGGAGAGAGAGAGAGAGAGAGAGAGAGAGAGAGATAGAGGGAGAGAGAGAGAGAGGGAGGGAGAGGGAGAGAGAGGGAGAGAGAAGGAGAGAGAGGTAGCCAGGGTTGATGGGGCCATATCTCTCACTTCAAGCTCTTCATCTCTGTTGCAAGAAACCCAAGGTCAATGAGAGAAGCCACTAAAAGACAGAAAGGGTGGAAACTATAAATGAGACTTTTCTGAAAGGTCTATCACAAAGTGAGGGGGAAAAGCCAAGGACACATGAAATGATTGGTGGTGACAATGCACAAGAGTGTGGGCTTGGAGGTGAGTGTGAAGGCTGGGAGCAGAAAGTGGATTCTGGATTTCTTTTTCTTTTCTTCCTTTTAGGAAAAAATTCATGAAGCATGCATGTGTCCTTAAAGGGGAAAAAAAATCAAGGATGACAATGAAGCATTTGATGAACTGTGGGAATGTGTTCTTCACAGTGATCTGGAAGCTTGGGTTAGGGCAAGGTTGGGTTAGATCTGTAGTCTAGGGCAGAAGAAGCTGGCATGTTGAGTCTTGGGCATAGAAGGAAATGGGTTGTTCTGCAGATGGGGTCCAGAATTCAGAGCAGAGGACTGGGTGGGTGGTATTAGACTGTCGCTAATCCTTCCCAACACTTAGTGACCTCACTAACAGAGAGAGAAACTGTGCTGCAGGGGAGTTAAGTACAGCACTTGGCGACTACCCCGCCAATGAGTCAGCATCAGAGTCAGTTTGGAAGGCATCTTTTTGTGAGCGGTGCACGCCACTTAGACTGCAGAAGGTTTCAGATGTAAGGAGAAAATCCTCATATGAATCTCTGATTTAAGAGCGAAAGCAATTGTAGCTCAGTTGGGTTTTTTTCCCCCTCTGTCTAAACTCGGATCTAGAGCCAGCTGGCCTCCCACTCATTTGGAAAAAAATTAAAATCCCATTTTCAGACAGCCTTTCCTTGGCTTTAAAAAAAAAGTCACGCTTCACGGTCCACCCAACAGAGAGTTGGTTTTGGCAGACATGCCAAGAAATGATGTCATTCTCTGAGGACAGGGAAAGCCCTGTGTGCCTTTGATTTCCCCTTCAAACCTGGTGCATCTGGGTGACTCTACCTACTGCTGGGTGCAGCATAAATGGCGCAGCATTTTTGGAAAGATTTTTGAAGTGAAGCAAGATAATGGTGTTTGTTTATGCTCTATGAAAATACCTCAGTGTGGGGGTGGTCTTCCTGGCTCTAATTATAATGCTGCAATCTTTTAGATCATCTAATATCTCAAGGGAGAAATTATTAATTAGATTTTACACATCAACAATTATTTTTGGGAAAAAATTGATTTCATGGGAAATAGTCCTTTAAAAATGTTAGGCTTCCTCCCTGTTCCTCCCTGAGGAACGTCCTTCATAATTGCCAGAGGTGCCGTGCAAGCTTCCGAAGTAGAGAAGCAACCAGTTATCCTACAAGATAGGATATCTATGAACCACCACCACAACCACAACAACCAGTGTGGCACAATACCTCTAAGGGTTTAGAGGTAGCAGATATAACTTATATCGTAGCACTTATACCTCGATGGTAGTCAGCAACTCTCTAATCGGACTCAGGCTCATCCAACAAGAGGGAAATCATGACTGTTAACTGGAAACCTAGCTAACTCCCCAGGGTTAGTGAGGTCATGGATCCTGTAGGAGAACCTACAACTGTCACTGTACTAAACCAGTATAACCCCTAACTACATGCGTAGATAAGGATCGTTCACCCCTCTCATCAAAGTGATAGTCCCTTTACAACAGATGGAGACCATAACAGAAAACCACAGCTGATCAAAGCACAGAGTTGTGGAGCGTAGTCTCAACAGACACGAACACAACACAACTCCAGTACTTGAGGCTCAGGTGTCATCGTGGAAGAGAGGAGGAAAGGTTGTGAGAGCCAGAGGAGTGTCAAGCTTGTTGTGAGGTTGTGTCCCCTAGAAATGTCAGAAGCTTCACCCTCATCAAGTCTAACCAACATGGCTGCATAAACGTAAGTTGAACTGATAGGACATTAATAGACAGGATAATGTGAATGGGGAAACTTTACAACCCTAGACAAAGAACTGCAGACAACTAAGGATTGCTGAGATCCAGGCCAGTGAGAGACCCTATCTCAAAAAAACAAAAACAAAACCAAAAACGGTAGGAAGGAATAGATAGCAATTGAGAAAAAGAACAATACCCCAGGGTTCCCTTTGATTTCATGACCTTCACAAATACATCTATCCACATCTATGCACACACACACACACACACACACACACACACACACACACACACACAGTGGGGCGGCAGCTTCACAGAAGTTATAGTCCTTCATTTCGATCCTATTCATGTCCATCTGCTAGGGACATTAGTAGTTGGTCTGCCCCTAAATGACCAAAGTCAGACACCATGAGAGGCCATTTAATGGGGTTTGTGAATCCAAGGTCCCCAAGACTGACAGGATAGGGCTTGACCATGCCTGTTCAGCTGACAGCTCAGCTCAGTGGTCAGAGAGGGAGGCGTATCCCACAATCCAATGGAAGGAGTGTCAAAGAATGCGTGGGCATCTTTACTAAAGTCCATCTTCTGCTCACAGACTGTCCCTATACAGAGTATGGCCATCCTTTCCGCATGGTGAATCCTTAGCGTGCGTCTTGGATTCTCATCTCCCAAGCCAACTATAGATTCAAACAGGGCACAGGTGTGGTCTTTCCACGTGTGGTCTTTAAAAGGAAGCTTTTTTTTTTTTTTAAAGGCTGGTTAGGTTGCTCTCTGCCCCAGCACACAACAAAGGTGATGGGACAAAGAAATAAACACAGACAAAATGTCCTTCTGGGTGTCACCTAAGTGATGCCGTGTGCCGTGTGTCCTCTAGGCCCCCAGCTAGTTGAATGCTTATGCCCCCCTGCACTAACATGAACTTCAGAATGTCTTCTCAGCTTATTGCCCCTCTGTGGTCAGTTTCTGTTAGTCACTTTCTCTGTAAACATGGCTACTCTTTGTTTTAAAATGTGAGCAGTCGCATGCGTGTCTCCGGAGCTCTTTTTCTGTTTGGCTCCTTGTTTCTTGACCTCCATCTCCACAAGCCCCAGCCCTTAGCTGATCCCCACTCTGAACTGTGTCTCCTGGTTGCCAGAAGCATTTCACAATGTTTGGGCTTCTCTGTCTCTGTCACACCATCAAAAGTCCTTCTGTGCGGAAAACTGGAGCATTCATCCAACTTGCCACATTTCCTTTCTATCAGGATCGGACTTACACAATGCCTTTTGTCATTTGACATAGTTTTTCACATATAGTTCATGAAATTCAATGGAATAAACCAGTACATAAGGAGACGAGCGGGTGTGTATAGAGAACAAAACAAGCCCATGACACAGAATCATAGATGGCTGACACAGAGTTGTCCACATCAGATAACAAAACAAACATGCCCAAGACGTAATTCAAGGGCAAAGAAAGCAAGAGGGATTTGCCTGTGAATAAGACACTATACAATTTTTAGAAATGAAATTTTCAGCAAATGAATTTGAAAGCACAATGGGTCCTTCAACAGTTTATTAAAACAAATTGAAAGAAGAATTTTTAAAGTGAAACACGCCGAGTAAGAGAAAAAGGCGAGGGGAGCAAGGAAGAGCAACATACCAGAGAGGATAATGGAACCCACAAAGTAAAGAAGGCAACAAATAAATCAAAACCAACATTAACCGATATGGGGGGATGGGTGGAGATTTTCTAAGCCTGAGGGGAAAAATGCTAAGATAAAGATTTAAGAAACTACAAATCCTAATCAGGACAAAGGAAAGGTAAACTCCATTGGCACATCACCTTTAAAAGGAAGAAAATAAAAAATGTGTAGCATCCTACAAACTAGAGGGGAAAATATCCATGTGTGAAGGCAATCCACACTATTGAAGGAAGGCAGGAGGCCAAGGAAGAGCATGACTGTGTCCAGGGGATGATACCTAAGTTAGACCCGAACCTTTGGTGGCTTTTGCTTGATGGAGCAAAAGGGCAAAGAGATTGTGGGGGTGGAGGCAATATCTACCCAGAGCTCACATCTCAGGACCTGTGGTTCTGGAGCAATAGAATACAACTGGAAGGCAGATTATAAGTGATTATCTGGAAGGTATCCTTGTGAATTTGGATTTTCTGCTAATGGTTCTGAAGAAGTAGAGTTGAAGGGTTAGCTCTGGGTCTAAGAGTGCCTTCTGCTCTTGCAGAGGACCCAAGTTGGGTCCCCAGTGGTCAGATCAGTGTTCAGTGCTCCACAACTGGCTGTTTATCTCCAGGAGATCAGACACCATCTTCTGGGCCCTGTGGGTAGCTCTGTGTGTGTGTGTGTGTGTGCTCGAGCGTGCACAGGCACAATCACACACGTAATTAAAAATAGAAATATTTTAAAATTTTATAAAGATGGTGAAGAACCACCAACACTTTTAAGTCAAGGCAGAGACTCAAAATGTTACTGCTTATTTTTCAAGGCAGGAAGTGTGGTAGTGAGCAAAAGAGACCCAGGTCTCTTTGTAGAACTGTTTCGCAGGGTGTGGCATAGTCCTTATTTCCATCCTCAAAACCATCATAGGTTATCATGGGCTTGGTGTCTGCGCATCTGGTGATGCACTGTATTTCACTTGTTAACTTGTATTTGTTGAACTAAATGTTTTGTTACATTGTGTGTGTGTGTGTGTGTGTGTGTGTGTGTGTGTGTGTGTGTGTATGCGTGGTACATGAACATAGAAAGGGGACTTTGAGAGAAGACAAAGAGGTCTGAAGAGAGCATGGAGAGGCAAGAGGGGACCTATATGGATATATATGGCATGACAGCAGAAGGAGGGACTATTTCAAGGAATGAAGGGGTACCAGGAGGGGGCAAGGATAAGGGTAAGTAATGGGAATAGGGAATAAGAACATAATGGCCTCTCTCTCTCTCTCTCTCTCTCTCTCTCTCTCTCTCTCTGTGTGTGTGTGTGTGTGTGTGTGTGTTTGATGTATGTATGAAAATGTCAAATGTCACAATGAAATGCATTATCAGTATGCTAACTAAAACAATGTCAAACCAGGGAGCTGATGGGCTCATCAATAAAAGCACCCCCTCATATTCCTGAGTTCAGTCCCCAGAACTCACATACAAAGCCAGACTCTGTGATACACATCTGCATTTCTAGCCCTGCTCTGGAGAGACAGGACACAGAGACAGGAGAAAACCTCAGAAGCTCATGGACCAGTAGTCTGGAGTACTCAGAGTGACAGAAACAAGAGAGACCTTGTCTTTACAAGCTAGAAGGTGAGAACTGACTCCCCAAACTTGTCCTCTGACCTCCACAGGTTTACCATGGCACACAGGCACATGCCCCATTCACATGAAAATAAAAAAGTAGATAAAAAAAAGAACCCTCAGAGTTTCACCCAGGGAGACAGATGGGACGGGCCTCTCCCCTTCCCCACACCTCCCCTCTCTCTGAATACACTCATACTAACACATACTCACCTTCTGGGAAACCACTCAGAGGTGATAATTCCCATTAATTTCTCTGGGAAAATTTATGACCTGTTTCCCACATACCTAGACTATCTTGAAAATCATTTCACAACAGTTCGGACTTCATTTTATCACAGTCCCCCATGCAACAACACCAGCAATGTTCCATGCATTGTGTTAGCACCTTGTACTTGCCCATGGAAATCCACAGGTGGGACTACACTTACCCATTGCCTAGCAGACTATCCAGTCAGAAACACTGCTCCATCCTCATCGCAGGAACACAACGATGGATCAGGGCTTGGGAGATGGCTCACTGGACAAAATACTTATTGCACAAGTATGAAGACTAGAGGTCAGACTCTCAACACCCAGGTAAATGCCAAGTGGTGTATGGTAGCCTGCCTACCAGCACCTGAGAGATTGAAACAGAGCATCTCTGGAACAAGCTAGCTAGATCAATAGCTGAACCCACGGGCCTTGTTTGTGTCCAAGTGAGAGATCCTGCCTTAACATATGAAGTGGGAATCAGCCCAAGAAAACTTCGACATCAACCTCTGGCCTTCACATGCAGACACACTCACATACATGTGAACATGCAGACACATGCAACAAAACATAAAATGAAGGACCAAATGTGCTTTTACCTTTAAAGCCCTGACTAAGAGGTGATGGTGTGTCAGTTATGGGCTTTGGCAAAGGCAACTCCAAATTTCAAAAGGTCAGGAAAGGGTAGCACTATGTAGCACCAAAAGGATACTGGGGTAGCCTTATGATAAACATGGGGTAGAATTATTTGAGGGTTAAATAACATGAGTGTAAAACACTTTGAGAAAAATGTGGACAATTCCAGAGGCATTATTTCTTGGCTATAGTAGAAGTGTAACGATTTGGATGTTCATGATAGGGGAATGTCCTTCTGTGTATATGTTTGCCTTATTAGTTGATAAAGAAATCACTGTTGGTCAATGGGGAATCACGATAGGTGGGGGTAGGAGTCGAGGAGGATTATGGGAAATGTAGTAAAGAGGAGAGTTGCCATGTGATCCCTAGAAGAAACGACACATGCCATTGGCATCCTCGATAAGTCTTTATAAATGGTTATGGTTGATACTTAAGATAGAGCTAGCAAATAAGAAATCTTAAGTCATTGGCCAGCAACATTTTAACTAGTATAAGACTCTGTGTGTTGTTTGGGGGCCCTAACGTGTGGGTGGAACTCAGATGGCTGGCGGAAGGACTTATAATTACATGGTGACAGTAAACCCAACATGAGAAATTAGGAGATGGGTGTCTCCACACGGATGATGTCAGTAAAATAAGCAGGAACTGGGCATGGTTGAGGCAGGCATCCCGGGTCCCGGCATGGCAAGTGTCAGGACCATATAGCAAAAGGCACATCTGAGAAGTGATGTGTGCAGTGGACCTTGAGAAGAAAGCAAATGCTCAACAGAGAACCTCCCTGAAGAGGTGCCAGCTGGTGAAGAACATGCCAGTGGTGCCAGGTACAGAAGCAATGATGCCTCCCTTGCAAGAGCGCAGAGATTTCCTGGATACACAGGAGCCAGGCCCTATGAGCACAGTCATGCCAGCAGTCGGGTAGTAGGATGAGTCTCCACTCTCTCAAGAGCTCAGAGCACAGCCTGGATCCTGCGTTCTTTTGTCACTCAGACAGAGCCCCAGAGATGAGCTCATCTCCACCATTTAGACACCAGAAATGCTCAGTCTCATGCTGTCAGGGAAGCTGTCACCATGGAACAGAGAGGGAGAACGTCCCCAAATTAGTATTGAATCCCATCCAAGAACTGTCAATATTTTTGGAAGCCCCCAGAGAACAAATGTTTTCTTGGTCCTGGCAAGATCTGGGGTGCTGAAAAGAGACTACCTCCAGGCTGATTGATGGTGGCCATTCAGTGGATGACATTAAAGACAGGCAGTTGGTCGCTGGGGAAGGAAACAAAATGCACCATGTATGAGCTGATAAGAACGCAAGGGAAACCTTCTAGAAAATTCAAAGCAGATTACATGTGGCATGTGTCTGTGTGTTTATGTCTGTGTTCTCCTAACTTTTGCACTAACTTGTTACACAGAGTGGGATCTTAAACTCTTATCTCTTCCCAATCACCTCATTGTGGGAATTCCCAAAGGTATGCCAGTCTTGGTTACTGTGGTTTCAGCTGGATTCATGTCATTCAACTCAAGATTAGGAAGACCTATCTAAAGGTGTGGAAAACCTATAGGGAAGACACAATAACTAGTAATTAAAGGATGATATTGCCCTCTCTCTGGGCCGCTAGCTGCCCCAGGAAAGCATTTTATTTCATCAAATCTTGAAGGCAGAAATTTCAGGTTGTGTACTGACTGTACCCTTTCCTCTGCAGCAAGTTCCTCTTATTGATGGGATCTAGACAGCACGTCTGGCACTGCTCAGATCTACTCTTTCAGCTGCACCAGGGGAGTTGGGTTCCCAAGGCTTGACTCTTTTTCTAAGGGGAAATAAGGTGAGAAAGTCAGTCACACAGAACTCAATTTCCGCTACTGCCTGGATAATCATACCTGAAGATATGGCAATGAGGTATTCCCTTAATAGGCTCATGTTCTGAAGGCTTGTGCCCCAGTTTATGGCACAGTTTAGAAAGATGCAGGAAACCATAAGAGGAAGGACCTAGCAGGAGGAAATGGGCCACTGGGGGCCAGGCCTTTGGGGGATTCATCTGTCTGTCTGTCTGTCTGTCTGTCTGTCTGTCTGTCTGTCTACCTATGTATCCATCCATCCATCCATCCATCATCTCTATTTCTTTCTCTCTCTCTCTCTCTCTCTCTCTCTCTCTCTCTCTCTCTCTCTCTCTCTCTGTGTGTGTGTGTGTGTGTGTGTGTGTGTTTCTCAGCTGTTGTCAGGTGAAACCTCCTCTGCCATGTACCTGTTACCAAGCAATCATAGCCCCAAATTGAGACCAGATAGATACATTTTTCCTTTTGTGAGTTGTCTCATCTGGAATCTTGCTCCAATGGAAAAAAATCTGACTATCATATAACTCATGCTTGATTTCCTTTGTTTGTATGAGCTGCTCCTCACCTGAGCCCCCTCCATCTATCTTCTTCTCACGGACATTGTATTTTACCAACCTGCTCTGTATCCCTCTGTGTAGAAGGCCTCTTTGCCTTACAGCTGTTGCCCTAACGATGACCTAACATCTGTTGTTCTAGTACTACTATCCTCATTTCTGTCCTTATTTAGATACTTTAAGGGTCTCTCCAATCTGCAGAGGTGATCTTCCTCCAGTTCCCTCTCACTAGAGAATTCCCTACTAATGTCCTGTGTGAATTATCAGACAGGTCTTCCCAATATCATCCTGGTCTATCAACCTGTCACCCTTGCTTCCTGAAGGCTTTCCACCCCTTCCTTACCCCCTGGCAGAGTGAAAATAGCATTGTGAGTAATACTATTGTGTTGGTTAGTTTTATGTCAACTTGACAAAAGCTAATCACTTGGGAAAATGGACTCCCAACAGAGAAAAATGCCTCCATAAAACTGCCCTATAAGGAAGTCTTTAGATTAGTGACTGACAATTGACGTGGGATAGCCCAGCCCACTG
Source organism: Cricetulus griseus (assembly GCF_003668045.3). NCBI lineage: Eukaryota > Metazoa > Chordata > Mammalia > Rodentia > Cricetidae > Cricetulus > Cricetulus griseus. The sequence continues at coordinate 22,219,609 of NC_048603.1, forward strand.
TGGGTGGTACCACCTGTAAGCGGGCGGTCCTCAGTTGTTTAAGAAAGCAGTCCTAGCAAGCCTTAAGCATCAAGCCCTAAGCAGCATTCTTCAAAGGGCCCTCCTTCAGTTTATGCCTACAGGTTCATGGTTTGAACACCAACTTTGGTTTCTCTCGGTGCTACTGTATGACCTGAGAGCCATACGATGAAATAAACCCTTTCTTCCTTAAGCTTTTTTTTTTTTTTTTTGGTCGTGCTATTTATCAAAGCAATACAAACCTAAGACAAACGTAGTATTGTTTGCTTTGTGCTTCCTGGGCCATGGGGTCTTTCCAGCTCCTGGAGACTTGGCAAGATATTAAAATCCTATGTCTGAAATGTTCCCAGGAGCCCATAAATGATACCCAATTCTGTTCTATGCCCCTTGATCAAGCATCCTTCAAGTTCATAGTCCTGAATATTCTCCAGCTTTAGTGGAGGAGTGACAGCTGGCTCAGATAACATCTCATTATCTGTCTGTTGATAGACTTCCCTATGGACACATCACTGCAAGCCTCCTGTCTCACGCCATTGCCTTTGGTGTGTTACAGTCACCAGTGACATTATTAGAACTAGTGAAATAAATGGTCATGTGATAAAGCAGGATTTGGTGAAACACAAATAATTAAAAGACCCAGAGACTGGTATTGGTATTCATACTTCAAGCTGAATAACAGAAAAAAGCAAAGCAGCTGGCCACTAGCTTCTTACCTCTACTTCAGACTGAATGGGCTGATCCTGTCTCCACGAGCTCTCACCAAGCCTCAGACTGTAACCTCCCCTCAGCATGGCTGGAGACTTAATACCTCCCTGACTACTTGCTCCTGTATTTTATACCCCTGTAGTACTGGGATTAAGGTGCAAGCCAAAATTCTCTTTTAGCCTTATTCAATCTTGGGTGGCCTTGGACTCACAGAGATCGGTCCACCTCTTAATCCCGAGTCCTAGGATTAAAGGTGTGTGCCTCCACCTCCTAGCTTCTGGCTGCTGGGATTAAAGGTGTGTGTCACCACTGCCTGATCTCTATAGCTTGAGTCTGACTTTGTTTTTCTGAATCCTCAATCAAGCTTTAATAAACCATGAATAATATATTACTACATCCTGGAGAGTTCTTTCTTCTATAAAGTGAGGTTTTTCCTCTGGGAGGCATGAGCATCACAACAGAATTGAGTGAAAACAAGTAAGACTCAAAAAGCGGTAGAGAATAAAGAAAAGACACAGCGGAAACACCTGCAGAAGGTGACCGGTCACATCTCAGTGACCACTTAGCTGAGACCTGCAAGGCCACGGGGATGTGGCCAGCAGGAGGGTTCAAGTGAGCCAGAAGAGGAAGAAGGAACAGCAGGGACAGTTCCATCCTGCCTTTCTAAACACAGCGCTGACACAGAAGGGCTGAACCACAGGGAGGCATAAAGAAGACCAAGTACAATGGATGACTTGGGAGGAAACAATCTTTCACTTTTCTGTATATCTACAGGTCACCATCAACATCATTTCCCAGCATGCTTAGATCTTAATCTCTGTCTTTCACCGAACGGTCGGCTTTCTGAGTAGAAATTCCGTATTACCTTAGTGTAAGGTCTTTAACATATTAGGCATTCACTGAGCATCCGTTTCATGAATGAAAAGGAGGAGTGATTAAACGAATGTAACGCAAATTGTATTCCCTTTATGTGTCAGTTTTCTAAAGAAATATACTGTATGGAGTATACAGTTAAGTCAATATAAATGCATGTAGAGGGTTAAGGAGACGCTAAATATTAGCTGCTAACGACATTGATCCATTCGATTATATTGCTGAAGGTGTTTTGAAAAAGGGAGTTCAGCAAACCAAACTTTTCTCCCACCTCTTGTTTCTTATTCAGCCACAGGTTATCCCAGATTTCCGTTTAAATATTGTTAATGCGTCTGCTGAAATTACCTATTGATTGACACAACAAGTAACACGGCAGGTCTCATGCTGCAAACCCAGCTAGCTAGATGCTTTCACACTTTTCAGCTAATTTCAGAAGTGAGACTCAGAACACAGGTCTGTGAATATCTGAGACAGTTAAAATTATCTGAGATTTTTTTTTTCCAGGCTACACCTGCCTGAAGTTCCCATAGGGTTCCTATAATGATCCCCGTTCTGGGGGAACAGGTTGTGTGCACGTTTCATGCCTTAGCCTTCCCTGCCCCTGATGTAGTTAGCATGAATAACAAACTATGTTTCAAATAAAGCAGAAAGTTGATTGTAGAAAAATTAGCATGTGATGCAGCCGTAGACGGCATTGGGCTTGTGTTGGACCCAGTGAGAAGCTGGCCCTGAAGATCAGAGAAGAGTGATTGAACTTTCTCATAGCTGGGTGTTTGAAGAGCAGGACTGAGTGTCCCTGGCAGGGATGTGTGTCCTGCAGTTGATCTGAGAGGAGCAGGGGCTATGCGTGTTCAGGGTGGTTTGGCAAAGGTATAGAAGCATTGTACGTGCTCTATGGAGCACCGTTTAGGCTGTCAGCACTCGTGTGTGTGTGTGTGTGTGTGTGTGTGTGTGTGTGTGTGTATGAGATAGAGAGTGTATGTAAGAGAGACAGTGTGTGTATTGAGTGTGTGTGAGTGTGTGTGAGTGTGTGTGAGTGTGTGTGTGTGATATAGAGTGTGTGTAAGAGAGACAGTGTGTGTATTGAGTGTGTGTGAGTGTGTGTGAGTGTGTATATTGAGCATGTGTGTATGAGTGTGTGTGAGTGTGTGTGTGTATGAGATAGAGAATGTGTGTAAGAGAGACAGTGTGTGTATTGAGTGTGTGTGAGTGTGTGTGAGTATGTGTGAGTGTGTATATTGAGTATGTGTGTATGAGCGTGTGTGAGTGTGTGGATGTGGATGTGTGTGCATGTGTGAGAGTGTGAGTGTAGGTGTATGAGTGTGTGTGTGTGTGATAGAGAGTGTGTGTGAGAGAAACAGTGTGTGTGTATTGAGTGTGTATGAGTGTGTGTGAGTGTGTGTGTGCATGAGACAGAGAGTGTGTGTAAGAGAGACAGTGTGTGTATTGAGTGTGTGTGTGTGAGAGAGAGTGTGTGTGTGAGTGTGTGTGAGAGAGAGTGTATGGATGTGTGTGTGGATGTGTCTGTGTGTGTGTGTGTGTGAGACAGAGATCTTCACGTGCTCAATTTAGCTGTATGTAGTTTGTCCCCAAGAGCAACACGTTAATAGTATTAGAAATCATTCTTGGAATTAACATGTTGCAGGTTTTCCTCTTCTTTAGCTGGAGACATCTCTAGGGCAGTAAATAGCAAAACAGTGAGTGAGCAGAGCCTTTGCCATCACAGACTTTACAGGGTGGCCTGTGATTAGAGGATAATAAACAAACCTATCTTTCTTGGGCAGAGAATACACTTTGTGTTGGTGTTTAGAAATGTTAGTGGACTTGGAACATCAGTTCCACTAATGTTCCTGTGACTAAAACCACACTCAGACCAGCACATACATACACATAGGTACTCACTTGACTGTGCATCCAGTATGTGTATGAACACACGTGTGCACACACACACACACACACACACACACACACGCATGTACACACCCATGCACTTGACTCATACATACCACAGGGGCAGTTCTGGTCTCTGTTCCCATGCTAACATTTTCTTTCTTTTTCTCCCTCCCTCTGTTTCTCTCTCACTGTCTCTCCTCTGACATGTAGGTACTCAAACTTGGTATTTTTGGCCACTTGGTCCAAGCTGATTCACCAACGCTAATTGCAAATTGCAGCTTGGGGGATAGTAGAAAACTGATACAAAGATCAATGAGGTCCTGAGCCATATAATGGAGGATCATGATCTGGGCTTTGTCTGTCTTTGACTCAAACTCTTAAGGATTTATTGAGACAGTTGTGAAAACTCCAATTCCTAGACTCACTAGTCCAAGACTCATAGCCATGTGTGGGTACATGCCATGCTTGAAAATATAGCTGGTTTGCCACAGGGCCAATGAAACTCAGAGATGCTATGCTAAAAAGGATAGAGATAGTCTATAATGGGAGATGATGAAGTGGTCTCCTCGCTAAGGTTGGCTTGACTTTTATTCCAGTCATAATCATAAGCACCATGGAAGCACAAAGCCTAGGTGAGAAATCCTGGGAGTTTCCAGAAAAGCTTTAGTTCCCTTGTTATCTTGAATTCTAGACTCTTCATGCTATCCTATTCTCTGCCAGGTGTTATAGCCAGTGAAATATCCTTCCACAAAACCCACTTATACACGGCCTTGGGGAGAATCCAGAAGATAGGAAAGATATGTAACAAGAAAGGGGACTCAAACTATGGCATTGCTCCTTAACGTGCTGTCACTAGGGACACTACAAAGTAGAGAAACAGTAGACCAACTCATCAGCAGGGAATTGCTTTCTGTGCGGGCTGGGCTTCTGCCTGATAATCCCACAGAGGCGTGTGGAGAGGTGGGAATGGCTTCTGATTGGCTTCTATGAGACAGGGGCACTTTAGTGGTTATTACCTTCTTAAAGATTATTTCTAGGGGCTGGAGAGATGGCTTAGCGAGTAAGAGCACTGAATGCTCTTCCAGATGACTTGGGCTCAGTTCCCAGCATCCACACTATAGCTCACTCCAATTCTAGGGGCTCTGACACCCCCTTTCTGGTCTCAGTAGACACCGGCTACTGCACATGGCACACAGACAGACATGTAGACAAAACATCCATACATAAAAGTAATTTTTTAACTTAAAGTGTTCTTTTCATTTGAGAGGCTCTGGAGCTACTGCTTAAAATGTTATTTTTGTCCCATTCTAATAATATACAAACAATTGCACCCACCTACAAAGCACTTGTGAATGTACAGTCTATTCAAGAAAGATGGGCTCTCTTTCAGCTCTAAAACCGGATGGTCTGCATAGCAGATTTCTCAGTGCTCAGGCAAGTATCCCTAAACTCCATGTCCTGTTTCTGTGAGCCTCTCCATGCCATCTGAGTACTTCCTGCATTGGCTCCTATTGGTCTATAGCCGTAACTCTCTGTGCCCTTAGCCTTCAAGGGGAACATTCAGTAAGCAGAGGAGGATCTGGGAGCTCAGTCTTCCTGGTTGGTCCTAGATAAAAGTTGGGGGTGATTTCAGGTATTTGCAAGCACAGTTTCCTCATTTGAGGTGGAACAAACCATCTGGAGCACCCTTTACTCCCCTGGAGATTCCTGTAAGACCAAGCTAGAGAGAGGGTCCAATGTTACAACCATCTTGGTTCCTTCCCTCTACCCATCTGCTCCCTTTTCCTGGGAACAGCCCCCTAAAATTAACTGCCCATAAACCTCTGTGTCAGTATCTGCTTCTGGAGAAACAAATCCACAAATTCATCTTGTTAGAATATGCCCTTACTGGGTGGGCCTAGGCCCTGTCCCAAAGGATATGATAGACTCTGATGACCCCCCTATGGAAGGCCTCACCCTCCCTGGGGAGCAGAAAGGATATGTGATAGGTAGAGTATTATTTGGGGGGTGGGTGGTAGGGGGAGGGAGTGGGAACTGGGATTGACATGTAAAACAATCTTCTTTCTAATTCAAATAAAAAAATATGCCCTTACTAAAAGCAAAAGGCTTACTAAGGATACAGGAAGGCCAAAGTAGACTGTTGCATTAAGTATAAATTCTAGCACATGTGAATCTGAATGAGAATAGTAACAGAGAAGGAAAAGAGAGCTGCTCTACAGGAAGCCCGCGGCCCAAAGAACCAATTCCCAAATGGAGGAAAGGATGGGGGAGGAGCCCAAAGCAGCTTTGTGCTCATGGATTGGGAGATTAGAAACAGAAATAGACCTAGACGTGAGGCGGAACACGAGACAAAGGTGGGTTTGGATTTGAGTGTGTTACTCTTCTGGGCCATCCAGGTGGAAATCCTGCCACTCACATGGTGACATGGATCAGGGAAGCTCCGGTACCGAAAGCTGCGCGTGAAGCACAGGCGCTAAGTGTATGTATCTAGGCTACGGAACTGTTAAAAGTAGCAAATCCAAAAACCCAAGGGGAGGTAGTTACTGGAGCCATATGAAGCTAACACTCAGGCAGAAACCGGGTGAAACCCTTCATGTGGCTTCCAATTCTCTTCTTATACCTTTCCATACAAAATAGCCCCCCCGCTGGTTGGACCAATGGATTCCCTTTCATCTTTATGTCATTTTAATTGGTTTTATCTGCCTAGTTTATAAATGTTTCTGGTCGACTCTTCATTTATTGTGGTCTCATTTTCCTCATCTCCAAGATGAGTGTCTTTGCCACCTAGGGTGACAATGATGAACAGTGAAGCCGTTCCTGTGACCTACCCATCACAGTGTTTTGAGTGCAATACGTTTCTAATAAACATCATTATCCTATTCACTTACTCTAGGGCTTCCTGCAATGTACTGGGAGTGACAGACGGGCAGAATTAGCAATGCTGCTCCACAATGTTGCACCTAAGCCCATGGCAGATTTTCCCACACTTTAGGAAGCTTGAGCCTCCCAGAATACAAATGCACTTGACCCCAGACCCCTTATCATCTCCTTTTGTGTGTAGACCCAAGACCCTCTCAAACGCTCTCCTGCAAGCCATGTGTCTCTCTGCCTGTGAGTTCGGTGCATCTTTTGCAAGTTATATTTTCTTGCTGTTATCAACAGAAAGACGGATCCTGTCAACAAAGATAACATAGAGGTCCAGTGCCAACTGGAGCCCCCTCTTCACACAGGGCAATCCCAAGTCCCTTCCCAGGAATGAGAACTAATATCTAGGAAGCATCCATTATGTGTCTCACTCTTGTGAGCACAAAAAGATCTATTTCTCCACATCCCTATCTTAGGATGATGCCCAACTGCCCTGGAAAATATTAACAATATATTTCAACTCTACAAAATAAATCTGTTATGCTGTTTGGTTCTAAAATGAGTAAATTCCCTCTGATCAGTTCCGCTGGACATACTGCTAACCAGAGCTGTCTCTCATCCTCGTTGTTGAGGCAATCACTAAGAGTCCATACACAATAAAAGATTCAGAATTAGGATGACTTAAGAGTTACTTAGGAAGATAAAGCGATCATGGAAGCACTTCAAGGGACTAAGAACCCATTTATTGAGCATCATACATGTGTCTGGCACTCTGCTCAATACATAGCCTCTAATCCTTGTGACTATTGTAGCAGGCAGTTGTTATTAGACTAATTGCATAGATGAGGAAACTTCACTTGAACCTCTTCCTTTCCAGAATTTTAGACAATGGTTGGGTTTGTGTCAGTTAAGTGCATTAGTAATAACCTCAGAATACCTGAAATGCATCAGTGTTACATTAAGAAAATGGGATCAAAAGCTTCTTTTTGGAATACTTTTACCACTAGCAAGCCCCTGTTTGACTGATTTACTTCTTTCTCCCTCCCTGTGTTTTTTGTCATCTCCTGTCTGTCTGTTGAATGTGTCTGAATCTGTATCCCTATGCTTGCCAAATGTCTAGCTGTCCCTGTATTGTCTGTGTCCCTAACATAGAGTTTTTCTCTCTTTCATTGAACAATACAGAGAGTATCAAATGGGGAAGGAATGAGGAATACTTTACATACATCTTGGACAGAGTTCTACAAGGGAATGAACTTTACTGATTCCAGTTGACTCAGCTAACAAACAATACTTTAAATACTTACCAATAGTCATAGTGAATATTTGTTTTATAATGTTGCTTTCAACCGACTTGCTGTTGTACCATTTTTAAACATAGCATGCATTCCCACATGCCTTAGTCATGGGTCATGAGCATGGAAGATTACATAACTTAAGATTAATGCTATGCATTATTTTAGGGAAATCCAAGGTAACTAAGGCTAGTTGTTACATTGTTCTTTCAAAGGCAGGTTAACTAAATAAGCCTAGTAGGAATCTATCTGTCTGTCTGTCTGTCTGTCTGTCTATCTATCTATCTATCTATCTATCTATCTATCTCTCCCTATTGGTTTCAAGACAGGATATCTCTGTACAACAGCCCTAACTGTCCTAGAACTGGCTCTGTAGACCAGGCTGGCCTCTGACTCACGGAGACCCGCCTGTCTCTGCCTCCCAGGTTCTGGGATTAAAGGCATGTGCCTGGCCGTGGGATAGTAGTCTTAAGTCTTAAGTGACCTCACAGTGAATCGTTATCTCAGATGTGAGTTCCAGCAAGAGTTCAGGTCCCTTGGATGTAAGAGATACTTTCATAATAACCTATCACCACAGGGCTAAGGGTTGTGTCTCGGAGGAGCTGGCATGACTTTGTTTCACCATCTGTACAAGAGAATCTAGCATCACTCGTGCTTTGAAAGCAGAAGCTAGTGACAAGGAAGCTTGTTCAGAAACCAAGCACAGCAGCAGAGAACTCCAATTCCCTGGCTCACAAGCCAAGGCTTTGGACCCTGCTCAGAGCAAAGATGTAAATTCCCAAGGAAACCAAAAGCCACAGGCTTATGTGATCATTATGAAGTCTTTTGTGGTGGCTAATGGAATATACAGATAAACTCCTGAATTGATCAATAATAATTCAAAGTATTGAAAAAATTAAAAATTGATATAAATTCACCAGACTGGGGAATTTAATTATTCTTAAGAACTTCCTCCTGCAATCTCAAGATGTCCCCACTGATATTCATATATTTATGACCCCATGTCTATAAAATTTCACACACACACACACACACACACACACACACACACACACAAGCACACATGTACACATGTACACAAACATACAGACACATGTACTCAGGAGTGACTCTTGGGTTCTATTTTTTTTTTCTTAGCAGTGAAACAAATGACTATTATCCTGGCATATGACTTCTTTGGGAAAAAACAGTTTCAAGCTTTCCTTACACTAAGAGAACTATTCAGGTCAAAGAGATATAAAGAGAAGGTTTGAGTGGATCACTGAATAAATGCACTTAATGAGAAAGGAATGCACCTTTTGAAAGCCCTTCTTCCTTCTGTTGGAAGGCAAAGCTATGATTAGATCTTGGGCAGCCATTTTGGACCTTGAGGCAGGATGATATGTCAGAATGCCAGAAAAAAAAATACTGGAACCCTGGGAATAATGAATTCACCACACCAGCCCCATGTGGTCCATTGCTGAGCAGCCCATATCTGGACCTCATTTAAAGGATGGAACATAAACCTCAGTCTTACTTATACATGTATCTTAATTGCAGCCAAATGGGTAATTTAGTGTGTGTGTGTGTGTATGTGTCTTTGTGGATGTTGATATTTTGTATATGCACACACATAAAGAAAATACTTGGATTAGATGGGTTTCTTCCGTAGATTTATAGAGGTATTCATAATATATTTCAAAGTGAAAAAGTAAGTCACCAACCTGTGCGTATATGATTTCAGTTTGCAAAAAATCGAGATAAACCCTCTGTGGTTTTAAATATTTGTAAGAATTATGAAAAAGATATGCTCATAGTAACTGTTGCCTCCGGGAGATGGGGAATACGATTATCTTTGCCACTATAAATCTCCGTAATCTGTGGTTTAATCTGCTGTAAGGAGTCTATACACACCTCGTCAGTGTGGAGCCTTGAAAAGACCCACAAAAATGAAGTTGAGGGTTCCAGTTGGAAAGTTAATTGAATTAGGTTGTTGCTTGCCTCACATGGCTTTGCTGGTGAAGTGTGAGTTTGATGAACTGTTGGGAGGTTGGAAGAAAAGATTTCAGAACTTAGGTCACCCTGGGAGAAGCACACTAAACAGAAGCAGCCTGTAATTTTATAAGGAAATGCTAATGAACACTCAGAGAGAGAGAGGGAGAGAGACAGACAGAGACACAGAGAGAGTGAGACACCACAGCTTTCTCAATGTGTAAAGAAGGTCAAGCCATTTCTCCCATTTTTCACGTAATACTTTTTTTATTTATTCCCTGGAAATTTTATATATGTTGTAGCATCTTCCTTGCCAGTGTATTTGTGTTAGTGGCCACACCCCTTTGGGCGTGGCTTCAGATGTGGACCAAACCGGAAAGAGGGAAGCCTGAGGCTGGGCTCCCTCCCTCCTTCTGTCTGTCTCTGTCTCTCTGTCTCTCTCTCTCTGTCACTCTCTCTCTCTGTCTCTCTGTCTCTCTCTCTCTCTCTCTCTCTCTCTCTCTCTCTCTCTCTCTCTCTCTCTCTCTCTCTCTCTCGGGTCGCAGATTGGATCGGATCTGAAGGGCAGAGAAAAAGGGCAGAGAAAAGGCTACGGTGGTTCTGTGTAAGTTGTTCTGTGTAAGTTGTTCCCCAATAAAACACCCATTTATCATTTTATCTTGGTATTGAGAGCAGTGAAGATGACTGAGGCCTGGCTAGTGATGCTTCAGAGGGAAGCAGTATCTATAGAACCTCTTCGGGCCTGAAGAATCAGCTGTGATGAACAAGAGACCAGACTCGCTAAAGTAAAATCTTTGTCTTACTAGGACAATTAACGCTGGTCGTCTGGCGCTGAGAAATTAGTAGTGGTTAAGAAAAGACCAGCATCCTTGAGGTGAAGCCTTTAGGGTCAGCACACAGAAGCTGTGTTCCAGAGGCGGCCTAGGTTATACTTCATGCTGGCAGCCAGACTTGGTAACCAGGGAGTGTCACACAGGTGGTACTGGTTTTGGAGTCATGAAGGCGTCATAAAGAACAGCTGAGGAACTATGAGAGGTCAGGAGGGACCACTGGTGAAGGCGCAGCCTCAGTAGCAGTTGAAGACCCAGGATTGAAGGGGCCATGCAGAGAAGTTGAGGCCTGGCACCATGAAAAGAGCCTAGGCCAGGCTGCTGGTGAAAGTGCAGCCCAGTTGCATCAGAAGACCCCAGCATTTTGGAGTACCCTGGGATGACCACCAAGAACAGCAGTGGAGCGGAGTGGCACCTGCCCAAGCTTAGAAGATGAGCTGTGTGTGCTGCAAAGGACTGAGCTGGAGAAGTGACCCAAACCCTTAGGAGGAGTCCAGAGGACCGTGGGAGGATCCCAGACATTGGACAATGAGTTAGTTATACTGTTGGAGTTTGGTTTTACTTTGTTCAGGTTGGGGCTGAACCCTGGTTCTTCCCTCTTGAAGTAAAGAAGTATTTAACTTATGTTTTACTTTTACAAGATCTCACAATTGAGAGACTAAATTATAAAGAGATTTCAGGTCTTTAAAAGAGACCTTGGGTTGTTTTAAAGAGACTGAGTTTGAAAGAGTTGGAATTAGTAAAGACTGCGCGACTTTTAAGGTTTGTAAAATGTTTTCTATCCTAATATTAATGTTACGACCTTGGGGATGAGCAATAGGGAAAGACGTGGATTAACAGGATTATGTTTGTGTGTCAAGTTGACAAGGGGTCAGCTGTGCTGGCCCGTTTTTATTGTCAACTTGACACAAGCTAGAGTCTCCTGAAAGGAGGGAATCTTACTTGAGAAAATGCGTCCACAAGCTCCAGCTGTAAGTCATTTTTCCAATTAGTGTTTAATGCAGAGAGAACCCTGCTGGGCTGGCGGGTTCTAGATTCTATAAGAAAGCAGGCTGAACAAGCCACGAGGAGCTAGCCAGTACACAGCATCCCTCCATGGCCTCTGCATCAGCTCCTGCTTCCAGGTCCCTAATCTGCTGGAGTTCCTGTCCTGACTTCTTCTGATGAACAGTGATTTGGAAATGTAAGCTAAAGAAACCCATCCTTCCACAAGCTGCTTTGGTCATGGTTATTTCAACACAACAGTAGCAACTATAACTAAGACTGATAATAATAGTAATAATTATTATTAATAATGATACTATAGTAATAATAGTAATAAACAATGAAAAAGCACAAAAAAACACACCACCTCCTAAAGATGCAAGTTATGTCATTTCTCCCTGAAAAGTATGGCTAAAATCTTGCTTCATTAGGGTTCCTTGTCTTTCAGTGAGCTCAGTAAGAAAGCAAATACCTCCTTTAACCCATGCTCCCCAGTGAGAATTCATTCTCATCTCTGCAGAAGCCTTTCAGCTCACCTTGCAAGGCCTGTGGAACTGGACATTCATGCTCAAAAAGCATTCCACTTTATGTCTGATTTTAAAACTTCTGCTGTGGGCTCACAATGCTGCCTCTGCCTCCTCCAGCTTGCTAGTGGAGATAAAGATGGCTAAACATCTGATTTAGTAAGTGTCTCATTTGCCATTCTATCGCTGTGAAGAGACACTATGAGCAAGGCAACCTATAAAAGAAAGCATTTGAGTGGGAGCTTACGTTTTCAGAGGGTGAGACCATGACCATAGTGTCAGGGAGCATGGCAGTAGGCAGCCATTACAATGAAACAACGCCTGAGAGCTTGTATCTGATCCATAAGTTGCAGGCACAGACAGACAGACAGACAGACAGACAGACAGACAGACAGACAGACAGACACACACACACACACACACACACACACACACACACACAGTGGGGGAACCAGAGTGTGGTATGGGCTATTGAAACATCAAAGCCCACCCACCCCCCAGTGACTCGCCAACTTCAACAAGGTTAGTTCGTGTCTGAAGTCCAAGACTAAACAAATGACCCTCTCTCAGCCCATCCAAATGGACTGAAAATAATCCTAAACACCAGTGACAGATACATGGATGTTGGCTTTTAGAGATACAATTTCTTTTTTTTAATAGACTTACTCATTATATGTTCGTAAATCTTTTATCTCTTAGTGACTAATTAAATCGCATGCACACGTCTCATTATTGCTAATTGCTTGTGTCTCTGTTTTTCTTTTGTGTAATAATGTCATGTTACAAATAAGCGGTGAGGACCTAAGCATTGGTCTGGAGCAGTCTTAGTCCATCCAGACAGCAATTATGAAACACCATGAACTACAGTGGCTAGTAAATGTTATAAATATATTTGTCTAAGGTATATATGGCAGTAAAGTTCTTGCCTGCCAAAGCCCGTGCTCAGGGTTGCCTTGACCTTGTGGCTGCAACTATGTCCTCTCTGGTCACTATCTCAACAAGGTTCCATCTAGAGGAGGAAGACAAGATCACCATGGGGTTCATTAAAAAGGGAGAGCAAACCATTTCTTACAAGCCACACAGAAGCTTTCCTTCCCCAGTCTCAGTTCCTTGTGTTACGGAAAACATTTCTTCTTGAATGAGTCACTGGCAGCAAGGTTGCAATTACACAGTGGCTTGGACCTGAGCCTGTCAGATGCAGCACCATCAAGAGTGACTTCATTCTATAACTTTTCCTTGTCATATCATACATCCTGCTTATAAACTTATATGCACGTAGAGCCCTCAGATTACAATTTATATGAGCACATTTTAAGTCTGTGTGTTTAGATCCATTTCTCCACTCCCATGTATACACTGGTAGTGTGTTTTAACTATCAGAAGAAATCTAAACCTAGTACAGTTCCTTCTGAACCCCTCAAGACCTGAAGAATAAGGGGTCAGCTAACATCTTGGTCCCCAAATTGATGGAGATAATAATTCCTATTCCATAGGATGATTGAGAGATGGAACTAAATACATAACACATGTACAGACCAAATAATTGCACCACTCATCGGTTGGTTCCTCCAATTCTGGGACGGCAGTGCCTTGAGTAAGGTGCCCAGGACAGGCCCGTGACTGGTTGTACTGCCATTCTGCTTGTGTTATCAATACCCTCAGTCAAAGGCTCCCGGGTTACACACAGAGATGAGCACATTAGGCTCATCACTTATTACACCAATAGGGAATGTATGCTGTAGGAAGGGTCTAAAGAATACCATTTAGCAGACTGGTTGGCGGTCAGAAACAATTCTAAAGAAGCAAAGGTTTATTCCAGGCTTGGAATCGTCAAGCAGTGGGGGTGCTTGCATTGCTTGGTATCTCAGTGAGTTCATCTATACAGGCTGCAGACTAGAGAGCGGAGCACACCTCGGATGGTGGGGAGGGAGCAATCGATCATTTGGATCATGAAAAGGGGACATTTGCTATTTTTTTTTTTTTTAAGGATCCACACGGTAGCCTTGTTCTCGTCTGCGCCCAGATAAACTCACGAAACAGTCTCCTGTTTGGTCTCATTTCTCACGGTGTGACTTGCTAAACCAGTGTCGCTATTTGTGAGGCTGTTTGTGTCTGATTGGAGAAAGGGATGGCTCTGCTTGTAATGGTCCAGCCAGCTTCTGGGTTAGCATGGGATGCAGCAATCTAAGGATGAGTCTTTGCCTTCAGGGAGATCACAGTCTGGGGCCGATATTGTCAAGGCCGTGTAGGAATCACAGTAAGTGAGCTGCTGAATCTAGAGACAGGAAGGCTGCCAGTGGCAGCATCAGAGACAAACACACAGACTGTGAATACGTATGGTCTGGACAAAGGTAAGCGTGAGTGTGTGTGTGTGTGTGTGTGTGTGTGTGTGTGTGTGTGTGTGTGTGACTGGCCTCCTCGTGTGCATGCAGTCTGCCTGTTCCAAATTACACATTCCGTCCAAGCCCCAGCAACTCTGCAACTACAGACGTTTTCGTCCCTCTCTTTCCAGGAAGAAAAATAGCCTTTCTATTTTCATCCCTGAAATCGCCATTTGTCATTCTCAAGGTGCCTCGGCGCCTTTGTCTCTGCTGTCAGCTGGCGGCAACGGTGCTAAAAATAGCTGGCAGAGGGAACCGCGCTCCACGCCGAACATTAAAAATAGAAAGGGAAGCACTGGTGTGAATAATGCATGGGAGAGAATCCCCCTCACGTTGGCCTCCAGCCCCTCCAGCAGCCTGGCAGCTGGACACAGACTGCAGGGCGAGAGAGGATTAAGGCGTTTGTATGGCTCATGCTACAGCAAAAGGGCAGCCTGCAAATTATAGCTTCCCTCCCGTGCCATGGTTAGGGAGAGGTGGGAGGAACTGCAGGCTTAGCTAGCAAGACAAGCCAAGAGGCTTGTTTGCAGACATCAACTGGAATGTCCCCCTGCCATTATGACTAGGAGCTAAGGCAAAGCAGGAGAGCAGACCTGTGATATGCCAGCAAGGCCATGTCCTGTGTAAGGCACTCTAACTCTGTTTCTGGTCATACACAATGCCAGCTAGTCAGAACCAGTCTATAAGTGAGACTTGGGTAACAACCAGACTACAATCCGCACAAGATCTAATTGCCACTGACAAGTCAGATTCATATTAGACCAGCTGTGGGATCTCTCTTCCCACATCTGAGAACACTTAGTTCTCTGTTATTGTCCTGCAGCACTGAATTCCCCAGATAATGGCTTGTGCCTCATAACTTGATGCTTGTTTTAATCCTGGCATTCCAACACAGAACAGCTAAAGCTACTCAAGAGACTAGTAGATGAATTAGGGGGTGACATTGGAAAGAAAGCTGACTGAGGTCTCACAGCACCCCAGGCTGAGTCACGGCTCACCCGACTCTTCATCTGCCCTGGCCATGCTTCTCCCCCTAACCCCGCCCCCCCAGTCATCTCTTCAGGTCCCTGCTGCAATAGGAACCTTGCCTCCAAATACAGACTGTATCTGTTTATTTGTGTGACTATGCACACAGCTTCCAGCCTTTCTAAACCCATTCTCACACGGTTGATGGGGAGCTGCTTGTTAGCCTGGAGGTGTGAACCGGAACAGGCCTGGGGTGCCAATGTTGGCCCTGAACTTTGTGTCTCCGGTTACACCTATGGAGGCATCATTGATTTGATTTATTACAGTTTTACTCTCGGTGTCCAATTAGGTCTTCTAGAATGATAATAATAATAGAAAAAAAGGCCACCTCTGGTGCTAAAGAGATTGACTGTAACTCCTCGGAGGTGGGGTTACAACCTACACCTTAGTTCAGTATCCTTGGCTAGTAAGTGAAAACCGAGCTCCACATACCAGAGCTCGAATCTGGGTTTCTGCCCTTTCCTGTCCTTTGGGTAGGACACCTGATCTCTCCTGGCTCTGGCTTCCTCATCCTGACCCACAAGATATTGCTCTAACAGGATGGGTGAATGAGAAATGATGACCGCAGTGACCCACTGGGCACAGCGGCTGTCAGCAACGGGGAGTCAAGCCTCCTTTCCAGAGCTTCTTGTTTTTCTGCTTGCACCTTGATTTCCCAACTGGGGGTGGGTTCGAGCCTCCGGTCTTTGACACAGTCCCTCAGTAGCCTCTGGTATTCTTTGAGACTCGGGGTGGAGTGTTTAGCTTCTTAGCTGTAAGGAAGGAAGATAGGAACCTTCTGTTCTGGCTGCAGATGTCAGTGAGGAGTACATGAAGCCGCTCACACAGGATGTACCCAGAAAAGGAGGTCAGTGCTTAACATCATTTCCCAGGGCCTATCCCCAGGTAAGGAGGGGGTGGTGATGCTCTAGCCCACCGGAGCTTGTTGTTCAAATAATCAGGTCACAGGTACTCACACATGCCAAGTTCACATGGTGCTAGAGGCTGGCTGGGGCTTCTGCTTCCTGGTGAACTCCTGTTGTGTACTCTGAGGCTAGGCTGTGACTTCTAGTTACTCCCCAGTCCATCTCCTGAGGTCTGAAGTCCTGAGCAAGGAGCCAATTAGCCCCACGCCCTCAGCACATCTGGACATGTGTTCTCCTGACTGTCCCTTCCTCCATGCTTCTATAAAAGAAAATAAGCCATTTCCCTGCAGGTCTTGAAGAAGACACAGGAGGGCCATACTTGATGTAAGTCCTTTTCGAATGTTAAGCTTCTGGTATTCTATGTATTTCCTTCTGGCAGGCATTTTTTTTTTTTAAAGAAAAATGAGCTACAGAGATGGCTCTTCAGCTAAGAGTGCTTGCTAAGGACTAGAATTTGGTTCCCTGAACATCAGGCAGCCCACAACTATAACTCCAGGTCCAGGGGATCAATTTCCCTCTTTTGACCTCCGCAAGCACACATGTACATACACACACAAATAGAAAGATACATATGATTATATATATATATATATATATATATATATATATATATATATATATATACTTTAAAGAATGAAAAGTGACTCGGGAAAGAGTGATGCTCTGTCTTCTAAAGATATAAAGAATATCTTCATTGTATGGGGAGCCATGGGGTCAGCATGGGATATGCTTGATTTTCTGACAAATCTGTGGTGGTTTGAATAAAAATGTCCCCCATAAGCCCACAGAGTATGGCCTTGTCAGAGTAGGTGTGGCCTTTTTAGAGGGAGTGTCTCACTGGAGGCAGGCTTTGAGGTCTCAAAAGCTTAA
This sequence comes from Cricetulus griseus, assembly GCF_003668045.3. Lineage (NCBI taxonomy): Eukaryota > Metazoa > Chordata > Mammalia > Rodentia > Cricetidae > Cricetulus > Cricetulus griseus. The sequence continues at coordinate 22,236,746 of NC_048603.1, forward strand.
GCCAGGCCGAGTGGTTCAGTCCTGCTTCCTTCTGCCTGCTGATCTGGTTGTGGAATTCTCAGCCGCGTCTCCAGCGTGCCATCACACTTCCTACCGTGATGGTAATGGGTTGAGCCTCTGAACTGGAAACCAACCCCAATTAACTGTTTTCCTTGATAAGAGTTGCCCTGGTCATGGCGTCTCTTCACAGCACTAAAACCCAAAGACAAAATCTTTCCACCACAGTCATTTATCCAGTGATAAATGAGCTTTTATCATGTATATCCATCAAGCCCCGAAAACTTACGCAGCCTGGGGCCTGTACCAGTCAGTCTGATGGTAGAGGGTAAAATAGTGTCTTAGCCTCGAGGAGAGCAGATGCCCGGAGAAGCCACTCAGCCGCTTGTCCAGAAACTTACAGATGCCCTTTCTCCCTGCCATGCCTTGCCATCTTCAATTCGGTCCTCTTAGTGGCCTGGCAAAATGGGCCTTAATGACTTCTCCCCTGTTCACACATGAGCAGAAACAGAGCCTCAGAATCCCATGAGGCAACTAGTACATAAAACTTTCCCACAGACTTACACCCCATTGATGAGTTAATCACTTATTCTGTGGGAAAAACAAATGCTCTGTTCTTTCTAATTTTCTAGATATATGAGCACCCAGTCTTCCTCCTGATAATTAAGATTCAAAAGTGCAGATGGAAAAAAATAAAAGAACAAGAATAGTAGTCCAGGCTTGTAATCCTGCAATGGGGAGGCAGAGACAGGTAGATCCCTGGTGAATGAATGCTGGCAGGCCCGTCTAGCTTAACTTGTTACATCGTTGTGTATATGAGTCATAATATGGGTTTGCTTAATGGGCTTCCTACTCACTAGAGAAGAAAAGGCACCGCTGAGCCTTGAAAGAGATGAGTTTGGGATAAACACAGACAGTCCCGCTGTCCCATTAGGAAGTGTTCAGCTGTAAATAGATTCCCCTATCACAGCAACCCATGCACCAAACACGGTTTACTTTTCTCACTTGGTGTGGGTTTCAGAAATATGTGCAGTTTTTGCATGGTGCTGTTAGGCCTTGTGTGAGAGGGTTCTCCAAAAGTTCCATGTGTGAAAAGACTTCGTTGGTAGATCATGGGCCTCTGAGAGCTCAATCAGTCCTGATGGTCTTTAAGTTCACAAATGGCTTAATTCATTAATGCGTTCACAGCCCAAGGGATCACTATAAGGTGGTGACTGGGGACATGCTTTTGAAGGGTCTGCCTTTTCCTTCTGTCCTTCTCACTCCCTGCCTCCTGTTCACAGTGAGATGAGCCATTTACTACAGGTGTGGTTCCTACCTCGGTATTCTGCTCCACCATTCATGGGCGCAGAAGCCCCCATGGGCTTGGGTTGAAATCATTAAACAACTTCCTTGAGTTGTTTCTTTACGTATTTTGTTACATTGATGAAAAGTGACTGACACAGATTCCCCCAAAGAGCCAGGACCCTTATCCATGGCTGTTGTGCTTTTTTTTTTACTATGCTGTTTTTCATGGATTCACAGACAAGAAGATGATATTTACTTTCCAGAGTAGACACAGTTTAATAAATAAGGCTTAAGACGCCTGTTGGATAAGATTATTTTCAATGTTTGCCTAAACGCCGCCCATCAGAATAATTTCTAGTTAGCAAACTTGCATGGTGCATACAGAGAACACAGGGAATTGAAAGAGCAGACATAAACAGATAGGGACATCTGAACTGGTTTGGCTGCTGTATGGGGAAGGAAATACTCCCAGTTTTGGGTTCTTTCTACTTTAATCATTTATTTTCCTTGGATCAAGAAAGCATTACATCAAGTGTGCTTATACCTCCTAGGACATTAGTGGCTAGTTGCATGTGGCTAGTTGCATGTAGGGTCCTGTGGGAACATTAAGGGCTCAAAACTGATGGACAGTTTCTTTTTGATCTTACAGCTTCTCCATCATATAGGCTCACCCTAACAGGAGGGAAACCGCAGTGACATTTGACTTCCATGACATAGAGATCCAAGTAGTATTGGTGTTCTACACTCAACAGCCTGAAAGGATTAGAATACTTCCCCTTCCCTGATGGGCATTTACTCCGGTCAATAGACTTGTCACTTCTCAGGAAGCACGGATGGAGTATTTATAGTCCACGTTTATGCTGACTTTCCAGGGTCCTTCCTCAAAGGAGCCTGGTTTCTCCTTTAATCAATTAGATGGTGTCTGTAACTAAGTTTGGAAACTTTGTGGGGACCTCAGATTTCCACTGAGGTGGCTGACATCAGCTTACTGCTTGCCGGCTCTTATTTGTTATTATAAATAGTAACCACTACTTCTGGCATGCTATTTATTATTCTACAAAGTAAGCAATCCATCTGTATTGCCCATAAAATCACCATGATGTCTTCTTTGTCAGGGCCAAGGATTACTGTGGGTCACAGTAGCTGGATCACAACCCTTGCTACCAGAGTAAACAATTATGGTCCTTTTCTCCCTAGAAACTAAGATCAATCCTTTAACCACTACTATAATAAACCCACCATTTCCGTCGATGTCAGCCAAGTTAGGTCCATGGCAGTATCTTCAACTGTCAACCTTGTCCTGTAGATAGCCACTGGGACTTCTATGTGGCCCCCATAGACTCCTGTGTATGAATGCTTGACCCATAGGAAGTGGCATTATTAGGAGGTGTGGCCTTGTTAGAGAAAGTGTGTCACTGTGGGGGCAGGCTTTGTGGTCTCATATGCTCAAGCTATTCGTAGTACACGGACTCATTCTGCAGCCTGCAGATCAAGACATGGAACTCTCAGCTCCTTCTCCAGCACCATGTCTGCCTGCTCGCCAACATGTCCCGACATGATGATAATGGGCTAACCCTGAAACTGTAAGCCAGCCCCAGTGAAATGTTTTCCTTTAGAAGAGTTGCCGTGGTCTCTTCATGGCACTAGAAAGCCTACCTAAGATAAAGCCCTTTAATGAAAATGACTCATGAACAGAGGTTTTCAACTAAGGTTTTATGTAGTGCAACAGTCACAGTGGCCTACCTTTCTGAGCCTTCTGACGCTTTCCTTATAATTTTATTGTTGGGTTGACTGGTTTGCTAAAGGATATTGGTGTATCTCAAGCTTCAAGGAGCCAACCCAGCTTTAGTACAGCAAAATGTTTCCTTATCAGTTCTGTCCCCACTCCCAATGTCCATGTTCTAATCCAAGAAACTTGCGCATTGCCTCCCTTGACAGAAGGTCATTGTGTATGTGATTAACTCAAAGGTTTGTGAAAGATAGAATACCATCGATCACCTGGGCTGATCCAATGTAAACACCGGGGTCTTTGTAGACAATGTCAAGAAGGTCAGAGTCTGAAGGAGATGTGGCAGTAGGAACAAAGAACTAAAGTGACCTGGGGACAGACACAACCAAGAAAGGGGGGAGCCTGTAGAAACTGGAACTTGATCAGGACTCAGGTTCCCATTGGTGTCCAACATCAACCTTCCTGCCAGCGATCAATTATTTGTTATTATAAATAAAGTTTCTTATGAACATAGTAAGCAGTGCGGGGAATGGACTCACTCTACGCTTGAGTGCACGGCCATAACAAAGTACCACGATGCAGGTGGCTTACTGCACAAAAATTGTTTTCCTCTCAATTTAGTAACCTTAAATTCTAAGTTCACGAGTATCATTGGAGCCCTCATGGTTCCCCGAGTCCTCCTTTGCCCCTTTCTAGTGGTCAGTAGCCAATTTTGGCATTCCCCTGCTTGCAGATATGTCACTCCAAGCCATGCCTTCAACTTCACACCCCTCTGCGTCTCTGAGTCTCGTCTACTCTTGTAAGGACATCAGTCTTTGGATTTAAGACCTACCCAACCTGGCACAATGTTGTCTTAATTACATCTTCAATATCCTAAGTTGAATGACGTCACATTTAGAGGTTTGCATGGGCAAAGTTGGGGGGATAATTCAACATAGCACAATCCTGATGGCTTCTAGAAGGCATGAAGCCCTGTAATTTTAGAGCCTGAGGTATAAGAAGGTAAATTTGCAATTCTTTGTGCCCTTGCTGTTTGTCCGATTTGTTCTAACAGTTCTCATAAACTAATGCACGGCTTAGCTGCAGGCATCCTTATCAGAAGGCAGAGTGATCTGGAGTGATCTGCAAGTAGTTCCACATCTATGATTTGGAGGCAGCCTCCAAGTCCCAGGAATTTTTCTCCAAAGCTTTAGAGCTAGGTGATGCATACTCCAACGAGAGAGTGGGAGTCAGATTTAATGAAAAGTAGACAGTAAATGAACTGTAGTGCATACATTGTATGTGTGTGTGTGTGTGTGGGGGGGTGTGTTTGTGAGAGAGAGACAGAGAGACAGAGAGAGAGAGAGACAGAGAGAGAGGGCACATACATACATATATGCACGTGCATATATATATATATATATATATATATATATATATATATATATATATTCATTTCAGAAATTCTGCTTTTGAAAATAAATGGACAACCAAACACCCATTCCCCACACTGTGTACCTGCTCTAGCTTCTGTTTCCTTTCTGTTGCTCTGATAAAACACTGATCAGAAGCAACATGAGGGAGTTTATCTGGCTTGCAGTTTATAGTTCATTACTGAGGAAAGGCAAGTCATGAACCTAGGGGCAGAAGCTGAAGCAGAGGCCATGAAGGAATGCTGCTCACTGGGTTGCTTGTTCTGACTTGCTCAGCTACCTTTATTGTACAGTCTGGGCCCACATGGCCAAGGATGTATGGCCCACAGAGGGCTGTCCCCTCTCACATCAATTAGAAAGCAAGATAATGTCCCCCAGACATGCCCATCTGAGAGAGGCAATTTTTCAATCGAGGGTCCTTCTTCCCAGGTGCTGGCAAGTTTGCATCAAGTTGACAGCTGAAGCCATGACAGTACCTTAAAGAGAAAATGAACTGGATTCAGGTATACAGCACAAGAGAAGGGCCGATGAACCAGCCCACAGCCTTAGAGGAAATACAACATCTACAGACAGCAGCGTGCACAGTGGCCATATGGAAAGAAATGACACTCTGGGAAAGCAAGCACAGTGCAGAAGAAAGAAATGCCATCAAGAAGAGAACACGGCACACCAACGGTAGGGATCTTGATGTAGCAGAAAGCATTAGAAATGGAAGGGAAAGAAATAGCCTATATTGGGTTATCCCATAGAATATTTACAAAGAGCATTTAAAAAATAAAAATGCAAACAAGAATTGATTTTTGTTAAAAAAAAAAAACAGAAAAAATTCCAAAGTAGAAAGGAAGTCCTGATGGGAAGGAGAAGACTCTCGGGTGGGATTTTGAAGGAAAATTAACGCTTCCTTCAGCACTCTTATGGAGACCTGTTCTGGGTAAAGGAGCTAGTGGCAGGTGGCTATTGCTAGCCTGAGGTACGCAGAGTAAGAAGAGCCATCGTTGGTGGGGTCAAAGAAGAAAGGCACAGAAGAATGCAGCTACTCTTACAATCTGCACGGGCAGAGGCAGAGGGGGAAAATACAGCTGAAAACCCTTGCTCTGTTTTCAGATCTGCCATTGGCTAAACCCAGGTAGAAAAGATAGCAGAAGTCCTGCAAGTTAACACTGCCCTGTGATGGCTACTTTTAGTCAACACGGCACAAACTCCCATCACCTGGAATGATGGAAAGTCAATGGAAGAAAAGCCTCCATCATACTTGCCTGGGGACATGTCGGGGGCCATTTTCCTGATGGCTGGCTAGGGATGGCGCTGCCCCTGGGCAGGTGGTGCTGTGGGGTATAAATAAGGAAGCTGAATGGAAGCTTAGGCACAAACTCCTGGCAGATTTCCTCCTTGATTCCTTCTACTTGTTTCTGCCCTGACTTCCCTCAATGATGGACTGTGATCGGTACATGTAAGCTAAATGAACCCTTTACTCTCCAATTTGCTTTTGCCATAGTGTTTATCTCAGCAACAGAAATCAAACCAGGATAAGTCCTTACGGCCCACCTTTCATGGCATAGGCGCAGGGCAAACCGAACCAAAAAGGGGCGGGGCATGAGAAGTAGAGGATGTGGTTATCACATCAGGATTCTAGCCTTGTCTGTGTGATACTAGGAGATGCTGGACCATTGTCCAGGCCAATCTTAGCTCGTGCCCTCTATGGCACAGAGATGCTGTGAACCCAGTGCCATGTCTTAATAATACTATGGTCTTGACCTCTTTTTAATCTTTTCATTGGATCTTTCCTTTGGGGTGGGGACTGAAGCTGTGCAATATTAAGGTGTGCAATATTAACAGAGGCATCCAGAAGACCCTCCTTACGCTAACAGATGCCTTTGAGAGTCTGAAAATGTTAATTAAGAATTTGAACATGTTCATTCCTCTGTGGTATGGATTTGGAGGCATGAAATAAGATGCTTGCAATATATATATATTGGCTTGCTCTTCTTCATTTTGGTGAATCAATTCTATAAAGTCTTCCTAGGGACCTCCCTCGTGATCAGGACCTGCAACTGTACATTCTCGAGAAGATATATCCAGCATGAATTTACCTTATTTTTCTCTCTGCATCTCTCTTCCTCCCCCGGACTAACACACCCATCCAAATAAGTTTAGCCTCAACCTGTTTTCTAGGGAATCCAAGATAAGAAAATTGGTCGAAAAGTAATCTAAGAAAACAGGATTTCCAGTGGCGGTTTTTGAGTTGAATTTCCCACCAGTGTAAAGCCAAGAAAAACTCTACTGCTTTTGCTAAGTGATTATAACCCCACATCATGAAAGTCTCATGTGAATTAGATTGTGGTCCAAGCAGAATTCTAGCAAGACCTAGGAAGTCAAATGCCTGCCTCATGCTCAATGGGAAACAGAAGTAATTATGAAAAGTGTGACATGGAGTGGCCACTTTTGATAGCATCTGTGGTATTCAGAGTGAAAAAAAGTAATGTCAGAATGATTAATTGCTAGTATAAAACTCCTAAGAAAGCTGGGCGTTGGTGGCACACGCCTTTAAACCCAGCACTCTGGAGGCAGAGACAGGCAGATCTCTGTGAGTTCGAAGCCAGCCTGTTCTATAGAGTGAGTTCCAGGATAGGCTCCAAAACAATACAGAAAAACCCAGTCTAAATAAACAATCAAAAAACATAAAAAAAAACTCCTAAGAAAGGCTGGCTCTTTGCAACGTGGTTTTAAAGGAAGCTATTACCTCCTATGATCAAGGGAAAGACTCCACTAAAAGCAGGACCTGGGATTTCTTTACTTCAAAAACTTGTTTCACAGCCAGGCATAGAGGGTTGCTCTAATTCCAGCTGTTCAGGAAGCAAAGCTGTGTAGTGTGAAGCTCCCACCACAGTTTAAAGAATAGAAAAGAAAAGAAAGCAAATACAAAAGCAAAAACAACAACAAAAACCCACCTAAAATAACAACAAAAACCTCAAAGTTCCATAGGAAACTGCAAGTAGTTTCTCCACGTTTCCTACATAAATGTTTGGATGATGAGACTTAGGATAGGTCTTGAGATAGACTTGGGTCTTGAGAATCTGTAACGATAAGTCTCTATCGCCAAAGCCACCCAAGCCCTGCCGCCACATGGGCACCCAAAATAATACACGGACACTCATATAGGTTTACAATGCTGTATATGCTAGCTCAGTCTTAATTATCATAAATCTATATATTTTATAAGACTTATCGAGGATGCCTGCCACTGGGATCACATGGTGGCTCAGAGCAGAGAGCAAGAGGAAGAGGAAGAGAAAAGGAACAACTTCCTTCTTGTCCTTGCTTATATTCTGAATCTGCCTGCTATGTCACTTCCTGCCTGGATCACCAGACTTCTCTTTCCTACATTTCCCAGAATCCTCCTTGACTCCTAGTCCCACCTAACTTTCTGCTTCATTGACTGAGCAGTGTGTTATTCAACAACCAATAAGATAAACATACACAGAAGGACATTCCCCATCAAGAATCCTGGGACTTTCATAAAGTTGTGTGTAGACGACCCAGCCTTCTTTCTTCTCTTGAAAGCAAGAAACATTTTACATGTCATTTACATGGGCAGAGTAAAAAGTCTCTTTTTGAGGAGGGGACCTCTAAGATTTTTGAAAGTCTTCTCTAAAATCTCTACCATTCATCACCTCGCTGCTGAAGGATTGTGTCAGTTGTTACCTTGTCCAAACCAGGCAGTACATGCCTTGGTCTAGAAATAGGCAGAGTTGTTCTAAAGAAAGAGGCTTCCCCTGTGTCCTGTGAGTCATAGCTGCTATTAACCTGCCCTGGAGAACACATCTCCACTTCTCCCCAACAAACTTTGCTGTCCTCTTTAAATTGGAAGATGCTGAGTGGTCCACACATTCATCGCATTGGGGTTTGAGAGTTCAAGATGTACCTTGCCTTTGTGGCTCAACTAGAACCTTAAAGGTTTGTAGCTATAGAAAGAGAACAAGGAAGTCCCGGTTTCAAGACCAGTGAGCGGGAAGACTAGCATCATGCCCACCATTTAACCCCTTGTATCCACATTTCCTTGCTCAGGCATGCGATAGCTACCAACTAAAAGAAAGCCAGCTGTCCATAGCACATACAACACGAAAACACAAAGCAACAACAATTCAGTCAGGGGAGTTTATTTCTCATATGGATGATATGGGGAACAGACACCGAGGCTGTAACTGTGGCTTTACACTTGCCTCCAGGAAGCCAACTGCTTGTCGAGCTGATGGCTCTGCCTCACTGAATGCCTTCCATCCTCCAAATGAATCATAAACCCAGAAGCTCTGCCGAGGTCCAACATGGAGTTCCCATTCCAAGCAGACAGCAGGGGAATCTGCTGCTGCTCCCTCCTGGCTCAGCTCCCAGACACAACTTTCCAAGAAGTTCCCTGTGACACTTCCAGCTCAACGTCTTTGGCTGTAAGTTAGTCTCCTGGCCTCCCCGTGATTCATGGACAGCTGGGAAATGCTGCTTCCTAGCTGGGCACATCGCCACACTGAATGAAACCGAAACTCTGTGCCCGAGATTAAGGAGAGCAAGCTGTGGACTGTGCGACAAGGAGCCATCTCTCCCACAAGTCAGACAACTGCTGCCCATTCAACAAATGCCAAGCGCCCCGAGGAGGACAAGGTGAAAGGGATAGACGTGGAGACCACTAGAACATGGATCCTGATATCCAGGACTCACATATGAAGAGGGGGACAGCCATGTATACAATGCATTTCTTAGAGAATGGCTACTGTTCTCACAAAAGAGTATGTCAGGGAGATGAGTAACACAGAAGACCACAGTCTACTGAGAGGCAAGTTTTGTTGAGTACTCACATTGAAAGCAGTAGCCTCAAAACACAGGGATGTTTTCTCCAGGCAAACTCCAGAGGTGGTGTGAAATGTGTGTGAAGGATAAGAGACAGCTGTGTTTAGGCCCTCAACCAGCCGTTCTCAGCCTGTGGGTCAAGAATGACCTTTTAGCGGGGTTGTCTAAGATGATCAGAAAATGAAGATATTTACATTATGATTCATAGCAGTCTCAAAATTAAGAGCTATAAAGTAGCAACAAAAAGGATTTTATGGTTGGGGATCACCACAACATGAAGAACTGTATTGCAGGGTTGCAGCATTAGGAAGGTTGAGAACCTCTGCCCTAGACCATCTGGGATTCCTAGGTTTTGGATTCATGAGCCCTTAATTTCTCTCCTTTCATTATCCCAGTTGGGTCATTTAGTTTTCTGTGCTTGAAAAACCGGTTATAACTAGTGGTGGTAGAGGCCTGGACCCAGCTGCTCAGCATCACAAATTGAAGGCTAGCCTCATCCACTTAGTAAAATTCTGTCTCAAAATAAGTAAAATGTAGCTTGGTGATAGAGGACTTGCTAGCAAGAAGCAGGTCCCAAGTTCAATCCCCAGTGCTAATAAATAAACAAAAACAAGCAGAGTTTTGACTGGTCATTGCTAGAACATACTTTGTAAAAGCAACAAAACAATGTATATTAGCACACACTGAACACTAGGGGTCGGGTCCAGCACCTTGTTTGCTAGGGTTGTCCCAACCGTAGCACTAGAATTCTGCACCGCACAGACCCTCTCAGTCCAGGGGAAAGCCCAGATGGTAGTATTCTAGGAAGCAAAACTCTATCCATATTTTCTGTGTAAAAGTGGACACTCAAGAGAAGACAGGATTGCAAGATGGAGACAAGATATTTCATGAGACTCAGAGGGTATCAGGAAAACAACTTGATTTCTCTGAGGAAGTGTCACTGTCAACTGGCATTGTCTTTGTGAGAAAGACAAGCTTTCTAAATATTGCCACAGTCCCAGGATGATATTTGGAGAAGCTAGCTGAGGAGTCACGTGGTATGGTCTTGCCTAGATAAGGGGTGACTGAACCGGCACTCCCAGTCACTGATAATGTGGTTTTGTGCAAGTTAGTTAACCTATCAAGCCTGTTTGCTCTGCTGTGATGAGGTGGTACTCCTCACCTCACTGAGTTGTCGGGATTTTGTGACAAGGAGCAGAGTAAATCCTTCAGGAAGTTCTAGTAGCATTTACATATTGCTTAACCATGGAAATGTGTTGTGAGAAATGTTTTGCTAAATGGCATTATCACTAGGCAATTTCATCATTATTCCAACACCGAAGAGTTTACTTATACAAAACTGTTAAATCGATATCACATGGCCATATCATCTTTATCAATCACCATGGTGTGTGTGTGGTCTGCTGTTGAATAAAACATAATTATAAATACCAAGCAAAAAGGGACTCCCATATACATCTTCTAGAGAGATTTGAGGTGAATGCCTGCAAACGTGAACTGCTCTTAAGGCTTCCTGGACATTTTCTCACCAGGCAAGGATTCTTCATTGATCTGATTTTGTATAAAAAATGTTGCTGATGGGGCCGTTTCCGAAATGGATGTTTGTGATGATTCTTGACAGAGTTTCCTTGTAAAGCTCTTTAGGGCTTCTCTCAAACCCACTCTGCTGAGCTTCAAAATGAGAAGCATCTATCTTTTCCCAGCTATCTAGACCTGGGGTCATTTCTGCCCTCAGCCACTTTAATGAGTCTGTTAGAGTGACAAAGCGTTACCAGCTGTAGCTAAGGAGGCCCCGGGTCAGAGAGCTTCTTCAGCAGCAGCCCTGGGACAAAGCCATCATCCACGGGATGTCTGCTTTCCTCACCTCCTGCTGGATCCTGTTCTGGGGTTCAAGAGACTAGAACCAACTTAATTACAGCAGCGCTTCAGGCCGGGACCGTTGCTGAGAGAAAAGAATATCTTTTCATTCTGAAAACTATTTTGCACCACGTTTGGTGGTACCGTCATGAAACTCCTGCACTCGGTTGGCTAAAAGTGAGAGGCAACCCTAACTAAGACAACAGTCAAATTGATAAAATGGTTTAACCAAACCATCACAATTTGCATTAGACTTACCTAAGATGCTCACGTACAATCTGGGTCCAGAGGTACAGCTCCCTCTGAAGATAAGTTTCCATGTATTCATTATGGAATTGAGAGCTGAGATTCATATAGCCAACAAGCACATTAAAAATTATCTATGCCTGTGAGAGATATGTGTGTGTGTGTGTGTGTATGTGTGTGTAATGAGTATGTGTGTGATGCATGTATGTGTTTGTATATGTGTGTGTATGGTGTGTGTGTGTGTGTGTGTGTGTGTGTGTGTGTGTATGTGTATGCCTGTGTCAGCTGTGTCAGTGAGGGTACACAAGAGTCACCAAGTGCACATGGAGTTCAGGAGACAACCCTGAGGGTCAGTCATTATCTTCTACCTTGCTTGAGAAAGGGTATTTTGTTCTCTGCTGTGTATGGCAGCCTGGTTGATCTGTGAGTCTCCCATCTCGCTGTAAGAGTCCTGGAATTACAAGTAGAATCTGTGAACTCAGCTTTCCCTGTGTTTTGCAGATCTGAAGACAGGTCCTCTGCATTGCACAAGCACTTTGCACACTGAACTATCTCCCCAGCCCTGGTGAGCACTTTTTAATCAAGAAATTATTCTGAGAAGTGCTGGATTGCATATGCCCTTACTTCGTAACTTATGAGTGATTGTTTCCTTTTGTGTTTCCTGCCAGGAAAGACAATGAGAGCTAGCTAGGGCAGTTCTAAGATTTCTGAATGTGACTGAAGAACGATGACACAATGCTTGTAAACTGAGAGTTGGTTTCTTCCTTAGCAAGTAGAGGAATTGAGGTTCCGGGAGGTATGGAAATCTGCCCAAGAACTCTCAAGATGGGGCAAGACTCAGAGACAAGAGCTTCCCTTACCTTGTTGGGGTCTCTTCTACGTTCCTGTGGACTTTTAGGTCTTTGTTTCTACTAACAGTGATTTTTTATTTCCTCAAAAGATGTCAAACAAAATCCAATATAGGCAAAGATCACAACTAAGATGCTAAGGTGGAATTTAGGTAGGTGAGGACAGCAGCTTGCTTGTGTGGTCTGAGCCCTGGTGGTGTCTTCTTGCTTTTCTCTGCTGCAGGCCTGAGCTCATCCCCTGGTTTCCTGTGGCGAGAGCTTTATGCTCATGGGACCTTGGCACCTTCTCTCATAGGCTCAGGCTAATGAGCAGCAACTCTCATAGGTTATTTGTTGTTGTCATTGTTATTTTTTATCTCTATTCCTAGAACCGGGGGTGTCTTTCTTCTTTAAACTGACATATAACCTGGAGAGTTGGAGAGGATGTTGTTAGAAACTGAAGCTGTGTGCAGCAGCTGGAGAGCCTGGGGTCTATTTCCTTCAGGTGCCCTCATGCTCAGTTCTCACTAGGAGAGGAGCATCTTGGAGTTTCATTGCTTAGAGGCAAACAGCAGGCAACAAAAACATATTCCAAAGAAGGGTTTCCTCTAAATTCCAAAAAGAGTCCAAACCGTGTGTGTTGGTGTTCTCACTCTCAGAATGCAAGCCGATCTGAGGGAAGGCACCACTCTCCTAAGGTACCTGGCCATCTACTCCTTCACTGTGCAGCTGTGTGGCCCCGGGCTACTTATTTCACATTCTCAGATTCAGTTTCAGCCTCTGGGCAATTGTGACAATGACCAAAGAGGGGCCCATGAGGATTGTATGATTTGTGTAGTACTCACAGAGGTTCCAGGCTCTGGGGCAAGCTCTGTAAAAACAAAAAAACAAAAAAAACAAAAACACAAAACAACAACAACAACAACAAAAAACAAATCCCCCTGGGCATAAAGCATACAGTGCATCAGCCATTTTAAAATGTGTCATGGTGACTGTGGGATGTGACTTCCCTCTCAGCTTTCCTTCTGCGATGAGATGAGCCATGCTGTTCTTCAGCACAAAGCCAAAGGAGGGAGGGCAAGGATGACATCAGCAGGAGGGACTGGAGAGGAACGGATTTGTGCAGAGGCTTCAGTAAACAGGGGAGGATGAGATCATCGCACCAGCTATTTCAGGAGCAGAAATCAGCACCCCAGCCAGACAATGGGGGTGTCTGGAAAGCTGAAGTGAGGCCGACTCATAATAATAATAATAACAACTATTGCATTTAAATTATTGCACTCCTAACATGTGCCAAGGACCGTGCATTAAATCCATATTGCCTCATTTCTCTTCCTTTCAACCTTACAGCATAGGTGGCATTCAGATGTGCCCTCTGCAAGGTCACTCAGCAAGCAGTGCAATGATGTCCCCTTGGGATCCCGTGACAATACTAGTTAGGGTGTAATTTAGTGTCTGAAACAGAGGCTTAGGTACCAAGGTTTGAAGAAATCAAAAGTCAATCTTCTCTCCACCCACTCCCTTCATATATGTGACTGGGGATAGACTCCTTCCTATGCCATCTTTAGGGTCCTTTTCTCCCTGCATGGCCCAAAAGCACTAACTATCCCATCATTATCCCAGGGGGCCAGACAGAGGAATGGGAAGGAGAGACACTACCACCGCCCACCCCACCCCCCACCCCATCTCTTGCTCACACACTAAGGGTAAAACTGCATTCCCTGGTCATGTCTAGCTTCAAAAGAAATATTTGAATGGGTTGAAATATGTCTTTTGTTAGCATGTACTATAGCAATTACTGACACGATAGTGAAGAAAGGAATGTCAACCGACTCCAAGTGTCTTATGTCCCAGTTAGTTACACTGCTATGCTTGCTCTTGATAAACACTGAGCAGACTGTGGCCTGTACTGAGCAGACTGTTGCATCCAACACTAAACGTTGTTTTCAGCATAGACAAACATTTGTAAGCATGCACCCTCTCCAGAGAATCATAAGACACAAGACATGAAGTTCTGAAGCCAAGGGGCTGGCATAAATTAAGCAACTACTGTGTACCAGTTGGAATGGTCACTTCCCATATACCACTTTACGAAAATAGTCTCGGTGCAACGGTTGGGAGATGCCATCACTAAGACTGGGTATGATGAAATGGCTTAGGCATGTCCACACATTGAGTTAAACATCTAAGATCCAAAATTTCAACAAGTAACCCCAAGGAGATGACTTCATTACTCTGGCTGCCTCCTTCATAAGTTCCCAAGTAGTGTGGGACCCACAGGGTTACTGTGGGGTGATATGTTTTACTGCACAAAATGAACTTGGGATGGGATATGACTGTGGTGATATATTGTTTATGACCTAATAAAGCTTGCCTGGAGATGGATCTCTGTGAGTTCAAGGCCACCCAGGGCTACACGAGAATGAATCAGTCTAAAAGAGAAACAAAGCTCATGCCTTTAATACCAGCACTAGAGAGGTATAAAAGACAAAAAATCTCAGGGTCTCATTCTGGGTTCACTTGGCATTCAGTCTTGTAGCCATTAGTCTCCAGCCGTGTTGAGGGCAGGATCTCCCCTCCAGCCTTGGTAGAGGAAACTGCTCTCCGGTGTCTTGGTTGCTTTGCTTCTCTGATCTTCAGCTTGAACCACCTTATCATCTCTGGGTTTTTATTATTCGTGTTACATGTGACATCTTGAGCGCTCTACAACTGTCTAAGTGATAATGGCTGATAACGTCAATATTGGTACTACTGTCATCTCTCCATTCTACCATTCACGAGACCCTGGTTTAGCTGTGCTGAATGATATTTGGGGAATGCAAAGGATGAAGAATGTCCTAGAAAGAATGCTGATCGTTTGGTTCAGAAGCTCAAAAATAAAGATACTCATACAAAATAAAATACAAAGCAGGTTTCGCTGGGCTTTGAACAAAGGACACAGTTTTAACAGGCACAGGTGGCCACGAGCATGGTTGAAGTCATTCTGGGGAAAGAGATTGTCTTGAAGGTAGATCCGGAGAACAGCGATGGCAAGTGTGTTGCAGGGCAGAGGAACAGCATGGGTGAGGACCTAAGAGGAAAGAGGGGTAGTCCAAAGCACAGAGCTAATTTAAAGAGGCTGGCCTTTTACCTGAAATCAATAGGGAGCCCTTGAAGGTTTTGATCAGTATTATGCCAGGGGAAGATTGCCATGGCAACAGTTCTGGGGAAGCCTGCAGGGTGGAGTGGCTAGCTGACTCTCCAGTGCCATGATTAAGAGAGGATACGGATTAGAGTGATGGCTTGGGGAAAAGCCTGCTGGAGAACAAACAAGGCCATGTTCAGAGGGAAAAGGGAAGAGTCTTCATGATTTGTATCTGGTGGGAATGGCAGAAGGAAGAGTAAGCTGAGGGCTCCACCCACTGCTCTAGGTGCTCCATGCTTAAGTCATAGCAACTGATGATCTGTCTGTCGTGACAAATTACTTCTTGCTCTTTTTCTAGCTGGTTCTTGCTAGCCCTTGAGCTATCTGTTTGCTCACGTATGCACTTCCATGTGTTAGGTGTCTGTGTTAGAGAGATTCAAGGTCTGATTTAGATGCTACTCACAGAGCATGAGCCTCTGTAACAAGCATAGCAAGCAAGCATAGCATTAGCAGCTGTAACAAAGAGGAACCCTGAGCACATACTTTAAACAAGGGCCATGACCTTCCCCCTTGATGGGGGAAGTGCTTATGTGTATGTGTTTGTCTTATAGGATGATAAATAAAGTACTGTTTGGCCAATGAGGCAGCAAGTTAGGCGGGACTAGGAGTCAAGGAGGATTCTGGGAAATGTAGTGGTGATCTAGGCAGGAAGTGACATAGCAAGGAGACTCAAATATAAACAAGGGCAAGAAGAAGGTTGTTCCCTTTCTCTCTTCCTCCTCCTCTCTGCAGTCACCATGTGAGCCCAGGGAAGGCAGGATGCTTGTCACTGGCGTCCAATAAGATAAGTCTTATAAAATATATAGATTTATGATATTTAAGACTGAGCTAGCAGATGAGAAATCCTAGTCATTGGCTAAGCAGTATTTGTACCTAATATAAATCTCTGTGTGTTACTTGGGACCTTAATGTGGCAAAACTCAGGCGGCCTGGCAGAAAGCAACCCCGAGGTGGCAGGGCTCAGGTGGCTGCAGCGGAAAGACTTATCGCAACAGTCCCTTGAAGGCTTGAGGGTGAAGCAACACCATCGAAGCTCCTCCCAACATCCTCAGTCTAAAAATTCCACATCATGATCCACAGTGGCAGCTCTAACCCATATCGCTGTATGGGATATGTTCAAGCCAGATGCAGCCGGAAGAACAGGGAGGCGTCTCGTCTCCTTTAAGATAATGACTCAGAGGGTACACACATCACTTCTGTTCACATTCCGTTCCTCAAACATCTTACATCTCGTTGAGTGCTCTGCTCCTAACACATTCCTGCCAGGAAGGCTGATACTCCTAATCTTTAATGTACCGAGACTGAAGAAAAAATACAGCAGGTGGGAGGCAGATTTGGACAAAAACAATAGCAACCAAAATTCCAAAATGACCTCTGCTGCTGTACTGCCCTTGCCTCTCTTGGGTCTACTAGTGCAGTCCGGGGAACTTGGAAGGGACTTGTCATTTTTCATGAATGACAATTTTGTGTTACCTATTAGGGACTCAAAGATGAAACGAGGTATGTTCTGGCTTCAGGCAAGTTTCAGTCTGTGTTGAGGGGATTGGAACTTAAAGAAACAAATGCCATGCAGCTTCTTCGGGGAAGGAGAGAAGCCTGTGTCAGGCTCAGTGTGGTGCAAGAACTTACAAAGGAGTAAACCAGAGAATCCATCTAGGGCAAGGGAGGTCAGGAAAGACTCCTCCAGAAGACGATGCTCAGCTGAATCTGGAAAGATGAGTCGCGGTGTTTTTAGGAAACCAAGCAAGCAGAGCCTTTCAAGGGCAAGGGCAGAATGTAAGCAAAGGTGGAAGACATTGGAAGAAGTCGGTATTTGGGGTGGGGCAGAATGGATGGGGATAGGGAGAGGAAGAAGGGTGGAGGAGACTAGCAGGCAAAAGCTGGAGTGTGTAGGGTGATGGTTAACCTTCACCAGCAGCATCCTTGGGTTTAGAGTCTCTTGGGGACCCTTGGGTGCTCATCTGTTTTCAGAGAGCGTCACCTAAGAAAGGCACGTGGTGGAGAGGTGGTACAATCCAATGGTTTGGAGGTCCGAACTGAATAAAAGAGAAAGACAGATGTGAGCCGGATTCCCTTGTTCCCTGCTTCCGGGTCTGCCCAGGTGTGAGTACGACACTTTACAACCCCACAACCCCACTGCCACGGTGGAGAGCCACACCCACCAGTCAATCGTATACATGCAGAACTGTATCTTCTCCAAAGAAAGCCTTCATTTCTAAGGTTGCTTATTGTCAGGTATTCTGTCGTGGTCATAAGAAAAAAATCTTTAGGCTGGTGAGAGCTAGGCTTTGGACTTTATACTTTGTCTCATGGGAAATGGTAGGCATTGGACCATCTGAAACAAAGACTCAATAAGGTGTTATAGAATGCATATAATGTAATGGCGTAATGCATTTTCACTTTTAGAAACTTGATCTGGATGTCCTAAGTGGGGATGATTGATGCAGGGGACAGAACTGCAGAAGCCCAGTTTTTACTCAAAGACACTAACATCTAATGCAAGCATAACTTTCCATTATGTAGGACATCTCACGAATACAGATAGAAGCATTTTATTTGAAATCAATTAAAGTTGAAGTTGGCCCTGTTTTTGGATTAAGGCTAATTGATTTTTCCTCATCATCAGATTTTCTTCTTGTGTCCATTCTTTTTTGCTTTCTCTCTTTACTGCTGTCTCTTTTGCTGTATCTATAAAGTGACATTCAGAGAAGCGTGGTTTGCCCTTGGGAAGGCCTCCTGCCTTCTCCACATGAGCTGAACTGTAAGCGGACAGAGCCAGAAACACCAATCCTTCCTCCAATGAAACACTGAGCATATGTGGTGGTTTGAACAACAATGACTTCATAGGCTCATATATTTGAAAACTTAGTTACCAGAGAGTGAAACTGTTTGAGAAAGATTAGAAGGATTGGGAAGTGTGGACTTGTTACAGTAAGAGTGACTTTGTTGAAGGAAGTTTGTTTCTTGGGTGGATTTTGATATTTCAAAAGCCCAAGCCAGATCCACTCTGTCTCTCTTGTCTCTGTCTCTCTCTCTGTCTCTCTCTCTGTGTCTCTGTCTCTGTCTCTCTCTCTCTCTCTCTCTCTCTCTCTCTCTCTCTCTCTCTCTGCCTGTGCATCAGGATCTAAAGCTCTCAGCTATTACACCAGCATGCCTGCCTGCTGCATGCTCCTCACAGTGATCATGGACCTACCTTCTGAAACTGTAAGCAAGCCCTCAATTAAATGCCTTTCTGTTATGTGAGTTGCCTTGATCACGGTGTCTCTTTGTAGCAACGGAACACACTGACTGAGATATTATGCAAACCATGGAGATGTAGAGAGGTGCAGAGTCCAGGTAATTGCCACCTGTCTCGCTAACTGACAAAATAAGACAAGAAACAAGGCATCTCACTGTGCTTACGGGGTCACACAACTAAACGACAGGAATAAAGCCAGTGGCTTAGGCTCAAGTCACTCATAGCCCCAGTCTTCCCCATGAACAGGACGGAACATACCAGTCTACACTTCTGCAACTTTAATCCTCATGGAGTTCTCTTCTTCCCAGATACAGCAGGTGATTTGAAACGACAATTTGGACGTTTCTTTCAATTATCAATTTCCACAGTGTGTACAGCTTACCACATGTATAGTCTGTGAATATTTCAGGCACACTCACCATGAAGTAAATATGTACCCAGCTATCTAATCAATGAAAATTTTCTGCAGTCAGCATTCTGAAGGCTGGCCACCCCTCCATCCTTTGAGAAGTCTAGGGCCACCATCATCTTCATAGTATTGTTATCGGGCATTTGCAGCAGGTCTCTGTGATTGAAGCACAAAAAAATGCAAGTCAGAAATCTCTAAATGACAACAAACGTGCTGACTGTTGCTTCGGGTGGATTCTAGATGATATAAGATCTGGATTTCCTGGTCACCTAATGTCACCATCCATTTGTGTGTACGCAGAGTGATTTTAGGTGACCACCACGATGTCCCGATCATACCTTAGTTTTGCTTAATTTTGCAATTTATATTTGACATCTTAGAAGAGAATAAGACCTCTATCACACACACACACACACACACACACACACACACACACACACACACAGAGCACAGTGTACATCACACACATGTATAGCACACTATGTATCACACATACATGCATAGTACACTGTATACCTCTCTCACACATGTGCACACACGCATACACACATAGAAAGGACCCCTACCACACACACACACACACACACACACACACACACACACACACACACACACACACACTTTCACCCTTACTCCTATCAGTAAACTCTATGAATGTGTGCTTTGTGATCCGAACCTACCTCAAACTTAGTTGTGCCCTTTGATTCTCTTCCCCCGGCCACCCTGTGTTCCTCCGGTCAGTGTGTCCTGACAGCTCCAAGCCTGCCGACAGCTGCTCCCATCTCCTGGTCTCCAGTCTTCACATCTGGATCAAAACCACCCACGTCTCCCCTGCTCCCGAAGCGACTCCCACTCACCTCCTTCCATCCATTCCTGAGCTCTTCAGTTCTCTCCATGGCAACTACCTTGACCCAAAAATATAAACCAATTCAGGTCCACTTCCTCAAAACAAAACAAAACTAAACTAAACTAAAATGAGTTTCTGTTTCTCTTAGGATATTTAAGCAGGCAAGCCTGAACTTTTCACATTGTTTATTAGAATCCTTGGTGACTCGGGACAGACCCCACTCCAGCCCTCTCTCAAATTGAAAGACCCCTGCCCCTTAGCCTTTTCTTTCTCAAGTTTGTCTCCTCCTCCTCCTGTCGGCGGCTTCCCCGATCCCCACCCCCCGCCGGCCTCCACTTCCCCCGCTACCCCTTAGCACGCCCGGCCCGAGAACGAGCACCAGGTGGGCCGGCACGAGAACAAACACCAAGTGAGCCGGCCTGGAGCCCTGCCCCTGAGCCCCCGCCCGATGAGAAACACTCCGTCCCAAGGTGTCCGCCCCCAAGGTCAGCCATCAGGAAGCGGAGGGGGGGGAATTGAGTCTGTTTTACCAGACACCAGACACCAGACCTTGAGAATATGCTGATCTGGAATGGCTCTGTGTCTCATTTGAACCATCCAATAGAAATGATTCTGTATTTCACCTCATTTGAAAGACTCTGTGTTTCACCTCATTTGAATAACTCTGTACTTCGCCTCATTTGAATAACCCTGTATAGCGCCTCATTTACATTGACCAATGGGAATAGCTCTGTACAATGCCTCATTAGAATTATCCAATAGAATCCCTGCTCCTAGCTTGCGCCTTTTTCCCTATATAAGGACCCCTTTCCCTTGGCTCGGCGCGCTTAGCCACACAGAAGCTAAGTCGCCCCGGGTACCCGCGTCTCCAATAAAGCCTCTTGCGGTTTTGCATCCAAGTCTGTGGTCTCGCTGATTCCTGGGTGCGGGTCTCCTTCTACGAAAGTACCTCTTTGGGGGTCTTTCAAAATGAGTTCCGTACTGAAATGGCATATTTCCCTGCTCTCAGCGTGTCGGTGAGAAAAACAAAGATCTCTGCCCTTATGGTATTTGCCTGCTCTGGAACCAAGGTAAAGGTGGAATGTCCTCTGGGTGTGCCTCGGGAGGTAGATGAATTAGAATAGGAAATCTAGTAGAGAATCAGGACGAGGGCTCTAGGATACAGTAGCTTTTGTGAAAGGTGGGAGAGTGAGCCCCACAGGTCCCTGAAGGAAAGTGCTACCTGGACGCAGAAAGGCAGCTCATTTTTGTTGTTGTTTGTTGTTGTTGTTGTTGTTGTTGAAAGGGGAACAACATGCTACATGTCTTCCCTCCCAGGATGGGGAGCCCAGGTACCCAGTCAGTAAACAATGAAACCCAAGGGCAAACAGGATGAGAGCAGGAAGTGATGAGAACCTTCCTCCATCTAGCAGAATTGTTGTGAAGACACTGCCTGAGGCTGCTTCAGGTTGCTCATCTAACCCCAGCACCAGCCTTCTGAGATACACACGGACAAACTAAGCTCAGTGAGGTAGTGTGGCATGCGTACATTTCCACCCAGAGGATTCTCTCATCTAGGTGCTTCCGTGGCAACCTGTGTGCTTACACTTCAACCACGACCCCTGAGGGAAAAGGTGCCCTGTATGACTCATCCCGTGGCCTACAGCTCCCAGATAGTGACTGACCTTCACCGCCATCAGTGATGTGTGTTCAGTATAAGTATGCCAGCTCTACTGGCTGTCTCTGGGTCTGCCTAACTCCAACGCAACGGCCTTTACCGGATAACGGGTTGGCCCTAAAGTAGGGTACTGGTTACAAAGCACAATCACTGTTGGATGCAGCTGTGTTTCTTCTGAACCTGTGTGTCACCTTCATGAATGTGATTCCTTCCCGCTAATGTTTTAAGGGATACTAGGCCACTCCTGAGCCTGAGGGTTCGCTGGAGCTTTGATCATCATACACGAAGCCTCGCTGTCCTGATAGGGCGACCACTAGGGAAAGACTTGTAGCTCTCTGCTAAACCGTTGCCGGCTAGCCCGGCTTCTAACGGTTCTTAGCAGAATGTGTGACAGAAGTAGATTTCCTCCCGGCTGAGTCACTGGCAGACACTCCCGTCTTTCTAGATGAAGGCCAGACATTCCAGAAGAGAAACAACTGCCCCATTCTGTGCTGTCCTGCTGGAATTCCCCACCCTCAGATTTCAGTAGACTTTAGAAGAACTGTTACCTTCAACACTGAGTGTGTGTGTGTGTGTGTGTGTGTGTGTGAGTGTCACAGCCATGGACGATATTAGGTGTGATCTCATGTGTATATAACACAGCACACCTCTTGTTTGTCATGTTTACTGTTGCTCTGCCTTCATTGAACACGGGCTTTCTGAGTTCATGCCGGCTTTGGTCATAAGTACACTTCTGCACCTAAAAGAATACTTGCCCTGTGTTGACTGTGCAACAGCTACTTATTTAAAAATTAATAAAATATTTCAGCATAGCCACAAAAATCAAGGGAGCGGAGAAAAAAAAAAGAACACCTATTAATGTTCTGACCCAAACATAAGGAGGCCACAGCTCATAGATTTCCCAGTGACTGTGAAGTAAAGTCATCCTGGATGCTCTGGAAAAGCCGAGCCGTTTCTAGTACAATTTCCTATAAGCACATTTATTCTCATTCTCCCCCGACAGCTTCCTAGATGGAGAGAGATTTTTCCATGGCATCCCTTGTGTTTTTACCTTAGCCTTTGCCTGGGAGGTCCTAGAAACAATTAGATCCTCCGAAAATATTTTCGTGAATGATACCCGATGCGCTTGAAATCACAGAGCCAAGACTTTGCCTCCGTGCAAGTAATACAAAGCTGAGTTCTTAATTTGGAAAGGAAGGATCAGCTAATTAATATGCCGTGTCAGCAGCCACCTATATTTTATGGTACAAAACAGAACTGCATGTCCCCTGGCCCAGTCAATTTCCTGTTTATTATCACATTAGACCTATTCCAGGGCAGATGGGAAACTTGAAGGACGTCTCCAGACATTAAGGCTGGCATCAATCTCCCAGAACTGCGTGTGAATGCATAATACTCCCCATTAACATTTTTGGAAATTAGGTTTCATATAATTTATTGATTAAATAGGAGCTATTTGATTGTGTAACTCTGCTCCTTCCAACTGTTAACGTGTTCCCCCCCCCAATCTGTAGTTCTTGGTCTAAGTCCCTGTTAGTGTGAGTCTGACAGAAGGAAAGGTTGGCTCCAAATTCCATGCCAAGGTTGCGTGTTAGTCCTTCCTCTGACCTTCTCCCTGCCTGGTTTTCCTAATCTATTCATGAGATGAGCGATGGCTCTAGGACCTGTAGTGTGGTATCTGTGCCCAGCATCTCCATCCATGTTGCGTGGAGGCCCAGGATGCCTTCTAAACTGCTCAGAGCAGAGAGCAGAAGAGCCTGGATTTGAACATCGGGCCAACGTGAATCCTCTGACTTCTGAAGAGAAAGGGAGACAATGTAGCCAGCGTAGAGCAGCTACTGTGCACCAGGAGCTGTAGGGGGTACACTTTCTTTGTCATTTTACAGCTGCTTTTTAAATCCCACCTGTTTATTTTCATATTCATATGCCAGGGAATTGAGGCTTAGGGATATCATCTCACCAGTGTTAAACAGGTATGGATTTATGAGACTCCGTGTAATATGCTCGTGTGTGTTTGTGTGTGTGTGTGTGTGTGTGTGTGTGTGTGTGTGAGAGAGAGAGAGAGAGAGAGAGAGAGAGAGAGAGAGAGAGAGAGAGAGAGAGAGAGAGAGAGAGAGAAGGCACATGCACGTGCTGTTTTCGTGAAGCAAAAACCTCAGCTTCAGCCTCTGAAGGATTTCCATCTGGGCAGCCACCGGCTCTGGTGGCTTTCACTTGTTCTGTGCTTTGAGGATATTTCTGAGGCCCTCCACTTAGTATATC
The DNA here is from genome assembly GCF_003668045.3 of Cricetulus griseus. Taxonomy (NCBI): domain Eukaryota; kingdom Metazoa; phylum Chordata; class Mammalia; order Rodentia; family Cricetidae; genus Cricetulus; species Cricetulus griseus. Next base: position 22,260,537 of record NC_048603.1, read on the forward strand.
CAGCTGAAAAACGGGTTTGCAGCATTCCCCTCCCCACCCAACAAGACCACAACCAAATTCAGATCAGAATCAAGAAACCATCTGTCGCCCCCCCCCCCCGTCCCGCCACGCCCTCACCTTACACTCACAGAATTCGGAACTATCAGGACATGCTGTCCATTGGGTGATGAGTAAGTCTGCACCGAGACCTCCCTGTCCGAACCCCGCTTCATAACGACTGCTAAAGGTTATTTTTAAAGCTAAAACATTTCATAAACATGTATTTACGTATGAAGATGCAGCAAAGATCTCTCTCCAACATTTGTCAAATCCGAGGGAGTCAACAAGACCAACCCTGAGAAATTGTGTAAACAGACACTAAGCAAGTGTTGAGTGCTGAGATAAACTTGAGAGATGACGCCTACTAGGCTAATCTTCAAAAGGTCTTAAACTATAGCATTTATTCTGATGCTTCCTATGGGCCTTCATCCCGGCATCTCTCCTGCACATGACCCTAGCTCCTGGCCGTCTGTGTTCTGGAGTCTCATCCTGTGCCTTCAGCATTTGCAAATAGCATCCCCAACAAGAATCAGTCTAGGGTGCGGACAATGCATGTTGGGTCACCTATTCCTGGAGGGATTTTTGTGGTTCTATTGAAAGAATTCCAGAGAATAACTTTTGACAAATAATGTTTTTTTCTTAGAAAAAAATACGGATGACTTTCCATCAACTCTTTCTTTCTTTCTTTCTTTCTTTCTTTCTTTCTTTCTTTCTTCCTTCCTTCCTTCCTTCCTTCCTCCCTCCCTCCCTCCCTTCCTCCCTCTCTCTCTTTCTCTGTCTCTTTCTTTCTTTTTCTTTTCTGAGACAGGGTTTCTCTGTAGCGTTGGAGCCTGTCCTAGAACTTGCTCTGTAGACCAGGCTGGCCTTGAATTCACAGAGATCCGCCTGCCTCTGCCTTCCTAGGGCTGGGGCTAAAGGCATTCGGCACCACTGCCCAGACCACTAATGCTTTGTTCACCTGATCCCAGGTGTGTGGAGTAGAGGAACAGCTCTGTGTCACATAGCTTTGCTCGGGTGTCTTGCTCTCAGTGTGGGTGGAGAAGCAAGTAACAGAAATGTGATTTTTTTTTTGACTGCCCAAGGTTGGAAATTGTTCGTTTTCACTTCTACATATATTTCACCAACCAGAGCAAGTCAGGGGAACAAACCAAACATCAGTTGAAAGCCGCTCTCTCAAAACATAAATGAATATATGTTTTATGAATAGTAACCGACCGTTCTTATTATTTTCAGTCCATAATGAGTTGTGCTAAAGGAAAAAAAAAAGTGGACAGAGCAGTGTTATAGCATCACACAGGGGTCCTGTTGTGACAATCTGCTCCCTTTACAAGATGAAAGGAGACATGGCTGGGTAGCCCATGGTCAAGTCTGAAAGCAAACATAGTCTGATATTTGAGTCTGTGGCCTAATATCCCGATAGTGGGGGGAAGACGTCCATGGGTATATTTTACTCTTGTCTGGAGTGTCAAATGCACGCTGAGCTATTTAGTAGTGCATCCGGCCCGAGTATGCAGAACTCTTTGGGAGATACAACATGACAGGAAACCCATCCTGAGGAAAAAAATTCACCCAGAGTTTGACAACCACAAGCACAGCAATGGCCCAATACACAAAGAACCTATGTGGTATATAGTAGCTTCATAAATCCATTTCCAGTTTTTTATATTTACTTTTTTGCCACAAATAATAATAGGACAAGAACTTTATGGAAAAAAACTAAAGAGGAAGAAGAAATTTGCAACATCTTCAAGCAAGCACTTGGAGTGTTACCCGTCAGGGGCAGCTTGAGGCCAAGGACACATCACGGTTCCGGGAGCCTTCTCCAGAACCGTGGGCCCGTGTGTAGACAGATGAGGAAGTCAGAAGGTCCCTGCTTCCCCAGAGGCTGGGGCCAAGAGTCTTCTCTCTTGCAGAGTTCCTTTTTCTTCCCTGGTTCTCTGTTTTCATCAGCACACAGTCACACCTGTTACGACCATTTATGAACTGCTCCCTCTTGTGGCAGGTGCTGTCCATAGCACCTTAAATAAGCTGGGTTTGGAAGCTATCTCCAAGTCTCCCGGAAGACAATACTGTGGCAGTCCTGACCGGTGAGCTTCTGTTCACAAAACCTATTTTTTCTTTCAAAAAAAAAAGAAAGAAAGAAAATCAAATGGTATGTATATAAAGAAAACACTGACTCAAGATCAAGAGATTTTTCTTTGAGGAAGAAAGATGTTCTTTTCATGGTCTATTTGCAGCATCAAAGGGAAAAAAAATCAAGACACAACTACACTCTGACTAAACCCAGTATCACGCATATTAAGTTATCCCATATTTCATTAATCTTCTGCAGAAGCAGTTATTATTACAGAGACCACACATAACACAGGGCTGAAAGCAATAAGAAAAAATGAAGGGCACAGAGTAGTGACGGGCAGGACGGCAAAGAGAAGGTGGCCCGAGGAACCACTTGTGAGGCAACAATAAGTAAGAGCTTTCTTTGGGTCTCTGTTGGCTTTGGGCCACACCGCAGTCTATTAGAGGAAGAAGTCATTTGTGCCTCCTTGTCCATCCAGGGTGAGAAGGCCAGCAGAGCTTCCCCGGGCCACTTTGAAAAACACAGCGCAGGGAATGAAATCTAAGATTTTGGTTTGTTTGTTTGTTTGTTTCGAGACAGGGTTTCTCTGTATTGCTTTGGAGCCTGTCCTGGAACTTACTCTGTAGACCTCGCTGGCCTTGAACTTACACAAATGTGTCTGCCTCTGTCTCCCCAGTGCTGGCATTCAAGGTGTGCGCCACCATTGCCTGGCGAAACCTAAGTTAGAATTTTAAACACAAAATCTGTGCCGTTGCGGGATTCCTGGGAAATGCCTGAACTGTATTTTTTGTGATATGTAAGTTAGCTGAGGGATTTTTGTCTCCACGTGGAGAATTTTCCAATACTGGGGACACTGTCCTCTGGGTTCTGCTGAATATCTGCTTGATAACTGCCCTGAGATTGTGTGATCCACACACATCCCCAGTGCATACTTCAGGCTGTACCTGCTTCATCCAGTGGGGACTAAGTGGGGTACAGAGGATAGATGCTTTGGCTGGAGTCTGGACTCCGGAGGCGTCTCCAGCGCACAGTGAACTTGTCACTCACCGCACAATGGAATCTGGGTGTGTGTGTGGGAGGAGGGGGGGGGGTCAGAATGACCCTGTGTGCCTGTCCAGAGCTATTCAAGCCGAATGAAAGGGACTTGGGTAGACATGAAACTGGGTTAACATTTGATAGCCTAGATTAATGACCCCTAGCTGGAACATGACATCATCGCAGGGTGTTCATGCCATTAGCAACTGTGTCTCATCCCCAGCTCATACACCAAAGGCCGAACTCCCAGGGCCTGGACAGCACCCGGTAAAGAGACAACTGATGGGAGAGTGAGGTGGCTTCAGGGGGTAAAGGAGCTTTCTGCACAAGCCTGGAGACCTGAGTTTGACACTCGGGACAACTAACTCTGCAAACTGTTTTCTGACCTTCACATATATATTGTAGCAAATACACTCTCAACTCTTAATCCCCTGACACAACACACACACACACACACACACACACACACACACACACACACACACACACACACACGAGACCCAGTGAAGAGCCCTTAAGCATGACGTCACTTTCCTGAAAGGCAAGGAAAGCAGCCTCCGGGGGACCCAGGTCATCCTTCAGCTTCCCGGGCTGTGAGCAAGCCCATTTCTGTGGTTTATACCAGTCGCGTGTGTTCTGTGTGCAGCAGCCCTAGCAAACATTGCCTACAAGCAACATTTTATGAATATGGATAGAAAACACTTCAGTTAGTTGCATATGTACCATAATATACAGCTGGGCTGTGATTGAAAAAGAAGGCCACTGTTACAAATGATGGATCGATATGGGGCTTGGCACCCAAAAGTTCCCCTCTAAGTTAGATGTAATATTAATAATTAATACTGTAATATTCATCCTTTGTCAGTTAGCAGGTATTAAGTCTAGGTGGCCAACTTTGACAGGCACTGAGTCTCTTAATATTGAGTAATTAATAGTATTCCTATTTTACAGGGGAGGCTGAGATGCATCATTTAACCTGCCCAGGGCCAAACACTTGGAATTCGGGGGACAATATTCCATCCCAGAACAGGCTGCTTCAAAAGCTCGACTTCTGTCTGTTGAGCATCACTCTGTAGGGAGGTATCCACAACCTCCTGCTCCATTGTTGGCACATGCCAGCTTCCCTAAAGACCTTTGCAAGAGAAGTAAAGAAGACCCTGAATCTAACGCAGTGTGAGCCGGTGACGGACTAGAGTGCAATGAACCTTTTACAACCAGAATAAGGCCCAGGGCTGCTTTCCCAGTGGTGCGGTGCTTGTCTTCTCAAGCAGACTAAGCCTTGTGTCTGTGGGGTGGGGGTGGGAGTGCACGGGCACTGAGATCTGCTCTTTCCATAGAGTTGGTCCAGCAGATGAAGGAGTTGGGGAACCCACCGGTCTTTGACGTCTCTCTTTCAAATGCACTGAATAGTGTCCTCCCCTGAGTGTCTTGACTATTCATCTCCCACAAACAGACTCCGGGCCAGGCACTCCTGAACTCGGGTGTAGGGCCTCATTAGCAACAAAACGGAAGTGGGTAATTGGAATATGTAAATGACATAGACAAATACGGGGCTTTAACAATTAAAACCCAAAGAAAATGGGTGGGGGATGTACTGTGTATGTTTATCATATTGATTGTTGAATAAAATACTGTTTGGCCAATGAGACAGCAAGTTAGACGGAACTAGGAGTCAAAGAGGATTCTGGGAGATGTAGTAGAGAAGTGGTGGTCTAGGCAGGAAGTGACATAGCAAGGAGACTCATATTTGAGCAAGGAGAAACGGGAAGTTTTCTCTTTTTTCCCCTCGGCTCCTGCTCCAGCGGCACCATGTGATCCACCAACAAGGAGGGACGCCAATAAGGTGTCTGATAAGATAAGTCTTATAAAATATATGTTTATGATAATTGAGACTGAGCTAACAGATGAGAATCCTAGTCATTGGCCAAGCAGCTTTGAACCTAATACAAGTTTCTGTTTATTCATTTGGGCCCTAACTCGGGTGGGGGGCTGGCGTAAAGCTCACACGTGGCGGTGGGGCTCAGGCAGTTTATGGTGGAAAGATTTATCGTAACAAAAATGCACTTAGTTAAATGAAAGAAAGGAGCCCACTGCCCGGGGAGCCAATTACTGGAGCCAGAGGAGGGGCAAGGGGCCTAGTCAGGAGGAAGGGACATGGTGGCACTGTGTGTGCTCATCTCTGTTTCTAGTATGTCAGGTGACAATCCCCCTCCCTACATTTTCAGCTGGCCCTCCTCTCCAGGATCCCACACCTTTCTTGCTGGTCTCACTGAGTTGGTCCCCCCCTTCTGCTCTGTCTCTCAGTCACTGGCCCTTTCTTGAGCCACCGAGACTGGGGCACTTGTCTCGGTTTGAAGTGTCTCATGGTCGCTTGTCACATAACGAGTGTATTTGTGATCCTGCCCACAAAGCCCCGTTTCTGTTGAAGTTTGCCACCAATTCTCCCCACATCAGTGCTGGAAGTTCTGTGCTCTCTCTCACCTCCAAGTGTTTGGTTATGCCAAACTCCTACCCGGCCCAGCATGCTCTATGCCCAGTAGACTGCAGTTAAAAGCACAGACAATGGGATCTTATTCAAGATGTTTCAGGCTTGATTCCCGAGGCTGTTGTTTCTCAGCCTTGTAACTGTGGGTCAGGCACCTAAGGTCTCTGTCTCATCTCCTCTGTGGTTAATATGGGGAACAATAATGAAAAAAAAACCTGTACAAAGCACTCAGCCCAAGTCAAAGGTAAACAGTAAATATTCAATAAATGGTGCTGCTGGTGGTGGTGGTTGTGGTGGTTGTGGTGGTGATGGTGGTGAAAGCAGTGATGACACACATGGAAAAATTGCTTTGCATTTGCATATCTCATCTTAACAACTAATATTTAATTAATTACTGAATCTCTTCGTTTTTTCCTGCACTTCCTTTAGATGGGGAGCAACGAATGACCAGGAAATAAGTAACTGCTCACTGGAAGTGTGAATGAGTGAATTCATTCAATGCATAGAGTAAATTCACACAACCCAAGTATTTAAAGGAAACTAGCAAAACTACTCTTAATGAACATGTAAAGTTACTTTAAAGGTTAATGTGGAAATACTGATTACATGGCAAGGGAAAAATCCCACTATTACTGCCATGTAGCGTGAGGCCGAGTGCCACTTAGCTGAGAGCGCCTTCACTCCCTCTGCGTCCGACTTGAGCTCCTCCCCATGACGCTGCCTTGGAGTAACGATGATATCACAGGTGCAGAGCCTGGGGATGTGACACGGACCAAGGATGAATAGGGTGGGTAGATTATTATCCCACTGTGTAGATGGGGAAACCGAGGCAAGATTTGAGTCCGGTGGATTGTCACAGAGCTAGGGCTAACTTAACGCTTGGTAGCTTCTCAGGAAGATTGTGACAGATGAAGAAGCAAGACTTCCTCTGCCCTAACGTAGAGAGAAGCCCAGAAAGAAGATAGCGTGGGGAAGTGGAGGGGACCGGGCATCCCCAGTGTTTGTGGAAACTACTGAGTTTTCAAGAAGAAAAGTGTGTGTAGGATGTCTTGGAATCCTTTCTTTCCAAACATATTTCTTTTTGTTCTGCATTAATAATAAACTCAAGCTTGCAGCTTGCCCCACGTATCAGTTACTTTTCTGTGGTTGTGGTTAAACACCACAACCAAGAGCAAGTCATAGAAAAGGGTCCAGAGGGATAAAGTCCACAATAGTGTGGGAGGCATGGAAGCAGGGTCTCCTTTTCATCCACATGCAGGAAGAAGGAGAAGAGGAGGGGGGGAGAAAGAGGGGGGGAAGAGGAGAAGAGAGACAGAGAGAAGGGAGAGAGACAGAGATAGAGAGACAGAGACAGAGAGAGGAAGAGAGAGAATTGGAAGTGGGGGAGGCTATAAACCCTCGCAGGCTGCCCCCACTGATATGCTTCCTCAAATAGGGTGCTCCACGTTCAAAGTTCCATAGCCTACCCCCAAACAGCACGACCACGTGGGGGAAACATGCTCAACTATGTGAGTTTATGGAGGATAGTTCCCATTTAAACCACCACACCCCATCTCCCTTAAGCAAGAGGTTCTCTCCATGGCCACAAGGAAACCGGTGTTTCCTGCCTCCTCTTGGAGCCACTTAATACCCAGTTACGGAATAAGCTCTGGGAGAGTGATTTCCTTGAGAGGAGGAGGCCTCGTGTGATATTCTTTGGCGGCGACTAAGAAAGTGTATTCCTGGGTACATGATGGGGCATTAGCTGGAGACAAACGGACAGGTGGTCCCATTCTCTCCAGAGAGATGTGTCTGATTTCCATCCCTACCCCTGATAGCAAGGTCCAGTGTTTCCACCCTGGTGGCTGGATCCTCTTCCAGGGAAAGAATGAAGGCTCAGTGCTGCCGCTTGTCATTTACATTCCATGATGGTCTTGGCAGTTACCATCACCAGAAAATTAACAGTATCTGTGGGTAACAAGAAGACAAATTGTGATCGTTGCAGTTTGGCCCAATTTGTGCTTTAGATTTCCCCCAGAACTAATTTACATTTTTTTTTCATGCAACAAACAATGAAAGTAGATTGGAAATTGGTCTGCAACAATAACATGATATCCGTTGGAACGGAGGTGACAGGGCAGCCAGGAACACCATTACATATGCCCACGAACGTGAGCCTTTGATCATTTGATTATAGTCACAGTAACCATGTCCACAGCATCATCCTACCGACTGATATTTGCCACCCAAAGCAAAACTTCTGGAGGAAATGTCAGAGGCTCAGAGACGGCCCTCGGTTCTCACTCTTAATGTTTGTTTCTAGGAAGCACCCCCTCTGACACCTGGATGTCTCATCTATATACATATAAAGATCAGAAAAAAAATAATGAGCCAGTGTGATGCTATGAATGTTTTATACATAAAGGATTAATACGTTAGAAGTTTGGTTCTATGTGTGGCTGTGTGAAAGGGGGTAGAAGCTTGAAGGTGTGTGTCTGTTCCATAGATCGCTGGCAGATTTGCCCTCAGAAAGGATGAAGAGGTATCTGTGGAACCCTTGCTTCCTCCAACTAGAAGGTTGTTACATAATGGCCACTCCCGCTCTTGGCTTCCTGTCTTGTCATGTGGTCTTTGGACCAGATGTGAGTCCCGCAGCCTGCCCAAGGGTGACAAGCTTGATATTGTAGGAATACAGTTATTTGTGTCCTATCAATTAAGCTATTCTTCTCTGATGAGGGCATGGCAAAGGATACCCTCTCACTCATGAGGAAGGGTCCTCTGCCCTAGTGTGGAGTGATGCAAGACCTCTGCCGTTGTGCTGAGAGCTGATGAGAATGCTCTCTGTAGGCACAGTTACATAAACACCGGGTCTCCAGTAGGTGGCACTGTTTGGGAAGTGTGTGGACCCTTTGGGAGGCGGAGCCTTGTTAGAGGAGTTTACAGCCTTAGCTGCTTGCTGTTTGTGCTGCTGTGCTTCTTGCTTGCATTTGGAGATGTAAGTAGTCAGCTACTGATCCTGCTGTCGTGGCTGCTGCTTGTTGCTAGGTAGTCCTGTTGTAAGACCCCAGGAAAGCGCAGGCTTCCAGGATCTTAGCCCAGAACCTCGGTCACTCCAATCACCAAGCAGAATCGAAAGCTTGATGCAAACTGCACGAGGCTTTATTGTTGTTTAACGAGCTAACCCAATGTTAGCTCGGGTCTTTCACCCACCCGCCATGGCGGATGGCTGGAACTGGCTGCATAGAGATCTTGTAGGGCAGCAAGGGGAGTGTCTAGGGGTACGCACAGGCTCACGATTGGTGTGCCTCCAGGCTTGGAGGGTTTGCCCTGTGTTGATTGGTCAACTGGTTGTTATGGCCCATAGGCCCTCCCAGGGTGGTTGCTATGCTCTGCGCGTCATTGCTGTGCACTTGTCCATAAAGCACACCCAGAGCTGTAAGGCATAGCACCACCAGCTAACTTCTGATTGGTTCCTTGCCACGAGGCAGGCATCTGACCTCCTAGTGACCAAGGCAAGGTCAGGCAAGCACATGTCCGGCTGTTATGGCTGCCGAAAGGAGCAGGCATCTGACCTTAGTGACTAATACAAGGTCAGACAAGCACTCGTTCAGCTCTGTTACGGCTGCCGAAATGGGGAGCTGGTCCATTCACTGTCAAGGTGGACACTTATTATCTCTATGGAACTGTAAGCTCAAATAAACTCCTCCTGCTACAACTTGCTTCTGGTTATGGTGTTTTATTGCAGAAGCAGAAGAATAACCAGTACAGAGTCCAGATTCCTACACCAGAGGCTGAGTCAATGGATCCACCCAAATCGATCCACCCTATTCTCCAAAATGACAGTTTGTACATTTGGCCAACAATGAGCTCAAAGAAATCTTTTCTTTATAACGTTTCCCGCTTCTGATGTTTTGTTATAGAAAGAGAAATTGGACTAATATAAAGATCAAAAGTATTTAGAGAAGAAAGAGGTGACAAATTGGAGGATTATGGAGCCGGTGGGATTTATTGTCATAGGTTGGACTGAGACTCCAAAGAAGGCGATGCCAGGATATCCGGTTGTTTGGACTGTAACTCACACTGTTCTTTTTTGATACACTGTCATTCTCTGTCTTGCTATTATGTCCCTTTGGCATCTCATGATCCTAGGGACTTTAGGGATGTAGGACATGTGATTCCCCTTAGCTAGACTCGGCACTGTGTTGTGATTACCCGGGCCCTCAAATGGTACTTACTGGACCTCATGCCTTTCATGACATTTCAAAGCCCTCTATTAGAAATCTGAACAGCTCTCTCCATTGGATTATAAAACCATTGAAATGAGTCAATTTTCCCAGACTCAATTACCTGCTAGTCCCTTTACCCAGGGGTTTAATTGGATCAGAGTCATGGCTTTGATATTGAGTTTGTTCCATCTTTTACGAGAGGCCTGGGAATGACCTTTGTATCTCCACGAAAACTCCTCATGCACCTGAAGATCCAAGGTGCCATTATTTGAGGAGTCCACTTTTATTAAGTGCTGAGTAAGATATTATGTCTCCGTCCTGGTTCTGTTTTCACTGCTGTGCTGAAACACTGACAAAAACCAACCCGGGGAAGAAAGGGGTTACTTTGTCTTACAGGTTACAAGACATCATTGAAGGAGGCCGAGGCAGGAGCCGGTGTGGAAACCAAGGGGGGAATTCGGTTTACTTGCTTGCTTCTAAGTTTACCCTCAGATACTATTCTTAGACACCACAGCCCCTCCTGCCTAGGGATGCCACCAACCACAGTGGACTCAAATAGCCCGGTTTTTTGACTGTAGTTCTTTATTTGAGGTTCCCTCTTTCCCAGGTGAGTCAGACAATCGAGACCTGTCATTATATCTTTTTTTTTTTTTTTTTTTTTTTTCCTGAATGGCCTAAGGAGCTTCACCTTGGGCGTTTGTCTGTGTGAGGCATTTTGAACACCATCAACATAAATACACTGGTCTTAATTTGAAATGCCTGAGACTTACTAATCATTAGGAAGATTTTTTTCCAATTAAATGAAACAAAATCCCTGCAATTTTCACCAGAAAATGCTGGCAGCTGGACGCTGTCCCTTTGCAGACACCTGTGTTGTAGTTGAGAACGAAGAGCCTGTCATGGGACATAGGTACTTGCAGGATTTGGGAGAGGACGCTTTGGTCTTGATCTTGTTTACTGAGCATATTAGCTACTTTATTTCTCACTGTGACAAAAGATCTCATTAACAACCTAAAGGAGGAAAGATGTCCCTCAACTCCTCACTTTAGGGGGCTCAGTTCATAGTTTCTTAGCCCAATGTACCTCCGCAGGACATGGCGGTAACAGGCTTGTGTGGTGGTAGACTTTCGACCTCACGGTGGGCAGGAAGCACAGAGACGTGTACAGGAAGGGATGACGGAAAGAATGCCTCAAGAACCGAATCCCCAGTGATTTACTTCCTCCAGGTAGGTCTCACCTCCTCCTGAAATTTCTACAGGGCCTAAGACAAAGCCATCAAACGGCGAACGGGGGGGGGGGGGGCATGTACTCAACACACGAACCTGTGGATACGACTCAAACCATGACAACAAAATGCCAGGAAATAAGTAAACAAAACATAGACCTGAGAGCTTTAGGCAGCGGCAAATACAAGTCAATAGATAAATAAAACAGGAAGGGACTGAGGAGAAAGGGAGACTTTCAAAAACATACTTCTAAATAAGGGAGCATTGTTCTGTAGGTGTTTGGCGTTGAATTGGGTCAGAAAGGACACTATTATGAACTACTGGAGGCTAGGTGTCTTAGAAAGAAAAGAGGTTGTTTTGGGCTGTGGTTTTTTGCCATAGGCAAGGGCCTGGATCTTGAAATAGTCTTTGAATGACCACAGGGCAGTTCATGGCGAGCTAAGCACTATGCGTGTGTGCCTTATATCTGTTTTGGTTCCTCTCTTCTTATACAGCCACCTGGATTCAGTTATGGTGACCTCACCCGGTCATTTTTTCTAATCCTGATTGGATCCCAAACACTAGAGGTTGGTTAACTTTATGTTCCACTCTCTGAATACTTACTTCACAGTGGGGATCATATCTCAACACTCAACCCCGGGAGACACCCTCAGCCACTCTCTACAGTGTAGCCACAAGTGTCTGGTGAGGGACGGCTAGGCAGGGTCCAGAAAGTGGGCTGGAGCATGCTGCTGCCTCGGGGTGGGAGTTTGGGGGATGGGGGTTATTGCTTTTAAGCCAGGCAATCCTTTTTCCTTTGGACTTTTCTCTTCAGAATTTGTGCTGAGTTGTTACTACGCTCCAACTCATTGCGGGTCATTCATCTCTTACAATGGGGCCGGGCCTACCCTGCTCTCAACACAGTTCAGATCACATAGGCTGTTTCAGCCATACACCCTGAATCTAACCAGTAAAAATCTTTCTCTATTGAGGACGGGCTTGGGGTTTCCAATTTTCCGTTTTGCTCTCGTTCTCACAGGTCAGCTTCTGGAGAAAGAATTCTGACGCAGCAAGGGACTGATTGCTGTGTCAATGCTATACAGCTAACACCTTCATCCTTCTAGAAACTTTCCACAGGCTCCTCCCTTCCTCTCCTCTGACCTCTCTTCTTCCCACTCTACGTGCTCCCAGCCAGACCCTTCAGATTCTCTCTCTGGTCCTGATCATCCAACTTCCCCTAGCAGGAACTGTTTTTTTTTTTTTCCCTCTTGTAGACTGAGTCTGGATTCCCAGCCTTGCTCACAGCTACGCTGTCCTGTCTGAGGTGTGGCAGTAAGGAGTCATGGTACCCTAGGGCAGCAGGCGGGCTTCCCTAACCTGCCTGTGGTGTTTGATAGGAGCTTGCCCTCTGCCACTGGTGCCAACGACTAACCAGATTTCTTCCTCAGCCATAAGCCCGTGTGAGCCACGTTTCTCCTCCACGTTGCTGTCTAGAAGGCTCTTCTGGACATGGTCACTGCTAGTCTCACCTTGCCACTTGTGTCTCACCTTAAAATGTCACCTCCTCACTGGGGTCTTCCAGGATCAGCTCCCCAAGTCACAGGATGAACGGCCCTTCTGGTTCTGTTTCTACCCTAGAAATAATTTGCCTCACATTGGCTTTTCCTTCTGCCCTTCTGTCACTCAAGTTTTATGAGCACAAGGGCCTCAAACCTTGCCTGGAGATCACTACCCTGTGGCTGTGGGTTCATCGATTTCCCTGAAGGATCCTAATGGGATCAGAGGGCATGACTGGTCCTGGCTTCCCTTCTGCAGGAGTTAGGTGCCGAGCAGAAATTAGGATAGTGATCCGGGTGTTAGACGCATTTGTCAACTCTGCCCACCTACACATCCAAGGGGCTACCCAAAGACTACTGGAAGCAGTAACCCCCAGGAGCCCTGAACACGAACACTGCCACCACGGAGCCAGTTGGGTGAGGCGTGAGCTCGCCTAACCCAGAAACTTGCATTTTTTTTTTTTTTAACCTCCCAAGACAAGCAGAGGTGGAGACCGAACATAAAGCTGCAGCCAGTTTCTGCCCACCTCTCTTTTATTTTTTATTTTTTTCCCTCTCGCCCAGGGGGAAACCCCAACGCCCACGGGGTTTGGGGAGCTCCTGCGCCTCTGCCTCAGCAGCATTCACGACCCGGCAGTAGCAGCAGCCACAGCCGCAGCCGCAGCCGCAGCCGCAGCAGCAGAGGCCTCCGCTTGGGCGATGCGGACCCCCGAGGTTAGCTTGGGTAGGGGGGCGCCAGGGAGATGCGGGCGCCGCCAGGGCCTCCCGCAACCAAGGGGCGGGAACGCTGGAGCCCCACCCCTGCGAAGGAGGGAGGGAACCCATGAGCGCTGCGGGTGGTGAGCGCTCCGCCCAAGCTCGCCTGCTTGTGCTGCTGCCACCGCCGCTGCAGCGGGGCTCGGGCTGAAGCGGCGGGCTGGGCGCGGGCGGGAGCGGGGAGGAGGGAGGAGGCGGCGGCGCGTGTGCCAGGCGGGCGGGCGGGCGGGCGAGCGGGAGGGCGGCTGGCACAGGGCTTGTAAATAAACTGCGATGCTGTCTCGGGCTCGCCGGCCCGGGTGCCGCCGCCGCCGCCGCCGCCTCACGGGAGCTTCGGTGCCAGGCTCCCGCCGCCGCGCGCCCTAGCGCCACCGCGCCAGCCAGCGAGCCAGCCTCGCGCGCCCTCGCCGGGCTCCCCGCGGACCCGGGCTGCCCGCGCCCCTCGGGGTCCCGCGGCGGACCCGCTCGGGATGTGACCCCTTGACTCCCCCCGACCCGACCTCCCCTGCCCCCCGGGAGGCCCGCCTTTGCCTGCTTTTGGGGGGGGTGGGCGGGGAGGGGCGCGCGGATCATGGCATTGGAGTTCCCGGGTTTGCAGCCGCCGCCGCCGCCGCCGCCGCCTCGTCCACGCACCCCAAGCGCCCCTTCTTCCCAGAGCAGCAGCGGAGAAGGCGAAGCGCCCGGTGGGGGCGAGGCAGATGGGGCTCAAGGCTCGCAGGGCAGCGGGGGCGGCCGGCGGCGGCGGCGAAGGGGGCGGCGGAGGCGGCGGGGCAGCTAACCCCGCCGGAGGGGACGCGGCGGTGGCCGGCGACGAGGAGCGGAAAGTGGGGCTGGCGCCAGGAGACGTGGAGCAAGTCACCTTGGCGCTAGGGGCCGGGGCCGACAAAGACGGGACCCTGCTGCTGGAGGGCGGTGGCCGGGAAGAGGGGCAGCGGAGGACCCCGCAGGGCATCGGGCTCCTGGCCAAGACCCCCCTGAGCCGCCCCGTCAAGAGGAACAACGCCAAGTACAGACGCATCCAAACTTTGATCTACGATGCCCTGGAGAGACCGCGGGGCTGGGCGCTGCTCTACCACGCGCTCGTGTGAGTACCCGGCCGCTCGGGGCGCCCCTTGGCGGCCGTGCACCTTAGGGTTCGGGGCCGGGGCTGGAGCTGAGGAAGTGTCTCTGTGGTTTGGGCCACTTAGAAGCGCTCTCTGGCTTGGGTTGGGGGTGGGCGCGCGGGGTGGTGGTGGCAACAGTCTGGCTTTTGCCCCCGGTTCTCTGCCGTGTGGCTGAGAGCAGCTCTTTGGACACCAAGGGCTGAAATGAACCAAACGTGGTTCCCGAGCTGACTTGGAGGTTTGGACTGGCGAGTGCGCGCGGGTGCGCGTTTGTCGTGCCTTCTGTGATGTTGACACGGAAGCTTAGAAGAATTAGATGGTTTTCTAATGAATGTAGCAGTTGAGTCGGACAAAAAAAAAAACACGTCCTCCCATAATTGCCGTTTCTTTTTTTTTTGCGGTGGCTGGCTTGCTTCTCTTGCGATCGCCACTCAGTTTAGATGATGTATCCCAGAGTAGTGTGTACACCACTGCCCATATTGGTGTGTGTGTGTGTGTGTGTGTGTGTGTGTGTGTGTGTGTGTGTGTGTACGTGCGTGTTACTTGAGTGTGCTACCCTTCCTAAGGGCTTGATGCTGATGTCAAAAAGGACTCGGCTTTGCTCTAACTGGGGGCTTGCACAGGCCAAAAAGCAGGTCTTTGTATTCTGTTAGGAAAATGAATAGAATAAGGAGAGGGGCGGGATTTCCAACCTTAGTCTAAGGGGTTGGGTTTTAGCAGAGCCAGAGTGGGGTGAGGCTGTCTAAGGCTCGACCATCCCTACGGTTTTGGGCTTTAACATCCCATAGTTTAGGTTCTGCTATCTCCATAGCTTTCAACTGTTGCCCATCTATCGGTTTGGCTGAACACGGCTTTGGGCACCTGAGGGTCCTGGTGGGAAGTTTGTCCCCAGGGACTCCTCTAGAAATATTCTCCATGTTAGCCAGGAGGTAAATGCCAGGCCAGAAGGAAAATGGAACTCCAGTTGTACCGTTTGGGGCTAGGAAATACACCCATATTTAAGGAGGAATACAGGATCCCACCTAGGACTGGAATTCTGACTGTCAGAACGCTTGGGATATGACAGGGCGCTTCTTGCTCTGGCTTAGGAACTGTGTGGCTGTCAGGCCTTGGGAAGGAAATTGACTGTGACCTTGACCCTGGACCCTTCCTGTTTTAGGCAGTTGACTTCCCTCCAGTTGACCCTTGCCTGACAAAGAGGGGAAGAGGTCAGGGAATGTCTTCTGTTTGTTCAGTGCCCGTCTTTTAAGGTTGGAAGAGCTTTCCCCGATTTGACCACCAGGTGGGGGCGTCCACACAGGACCTCAGATTTGTGCAACAGGTTTCTTCCAGGTTACAAAACCCTTGAAGAGAATGCGTCCCTGAAAACTCAGGGAGCAGCTGGAGGAAGGATGGAACACTTTGCCAGGGACATGGATTTGGGTTGTTCAAGCCTCTTATCCTTGTGTGTTTGCAGATGTTGGGAAGCGTCTGACACAAAGCTTAACCTTCGTTGTTCTTTCATGGTGGGATATGCTTAAACTTGCATTGATCCCTTGGTCTCTAGCATCTGTATTCAAATTGTTACAATGTGATTATTGTAGAACTGCTCGTCTCCGAGAAACTGGTTTGTAAGTGCCAAGCCCGTGGCCTCGGTTTCCCAGAGAGGACCCAGGAAAACTTAAGACCATGAGAAGTGTCAGATATATACAAATTTTGCTTAATCCTTACATGGCCATGATGACCTAATGGTTATAATATACCTTTTATGGATGAAAATTCAACTACTGTAAGAGATAAAAATCGCTTGTCCAGGATTGTAGAACTAACGTTCCTAAACCTCACATCTGGCTTTGTTGATGAGCCCAGTTTTGACTCTTGGGGTATTTTGCTGAAGCATTGATGGTTGCTGGTTGCTCATTGGTAACCCAAGGCTGTTTGTGTCTGTTTTTCTAGCTCATGTAGGAAACCCTAACAGGATCTAATCAGAGCTCAGGAGCCACAGTGTTAGGAAAATGTGAGGCGGGCTGGGTTGCTTGTAGGATTTGTGGCTTCTGTGATAAATGGGAAAGCTCCTTTTGGGCTAGCTTTGAGCCCCTATTACTTAGGCAAGCTTACTAAGTGGGTGCCTTTTACATCCTTCCTCAAGCTCAGGAGGAGCCCGGGCCAGGGAGCATAGCTGAGTCTTCATTGATGATTCAGGATTTTGCAAGGGCTTAAAATTCAGTTCTTAAAGTGTCCATTATCCTGTGCTGGCCTGTGGCTAATGGCAGGAGGGGACCAAGAAATGAAGTTGACCGTGAGCTCACAGTCCAGTGTGCTCTCTTTGTTTTGTCAATTAAAGAAGCCCCGTGAAGTGAGCATCTTTCTCTCCTCTGTCCTAAAGATAAAATACAGGAAATGTGGAAATAAGTCATCTCTCCCACCTTGCTTCCTGTGCCCTAAAAGCCCATCCCCTGCTTCCCCCTAGCTATTCATCTCACTGTGGCAAAGAGCTAGTTTCGCCACCTCCACGAGCCTTTTCCCAGACTCCCGTTTGGCTGGGCTCAAGTTGTCCCTATGTCTTCTCCAGCTGTAGAATTTTGTGTGCTGCTTTGAGTTGCTATGCTGCTTGTCTGCCCTAAGAAGCCAAGAGCTACTTGAGATCGGGATTGGGGGTGGGGACTGAATTGCTCTTTTTTTTTTTTTTTTTTTTTTTTTTTTTTTGCATTCTCCATCCCCAGGAGGCTGTAGAACCCCTGGTAGGTACTAAGTAAGCATTTGCTGTGTGGATGCATGGAAGGATTCTCTCAGGATTCTAGTTAATGAAGATTTTGCTGTAACAGCTTTACTGTTACAACAGACACTGCTGTAAACAGCTGAAGTCAGCATCACAAGGTTTTAATGAGACTAGTCCTTGGGACCGTTGGACTTCAGCAGGGGTGGACAAGGTGGGACTCTTGCTTGGCTTCAGGAAAAACTAACTGCAGTCCTGCCTTTGGCTAACCTTGGTATTACAGAAAACATGCTGGATGCCGAGTTGGCATATTGGCTTTGAAGGAGCTAAGTAGGAATGATCTGGAAGCTGAAGATGGTGGTACAGCCCCACGAAGAAGGTCTCCAAGCTTAAACTAGCATTTATAAATACAACAGGCCAACATTAGGGGCTCTATATTCAGTTGGTTTTGTATAGGAGTCTACTTTGAAGTCATGCATACTTGATACTGTCATGTCCTAAGCTGTTGGTAGAGAGATGCTGGCCTTATCTTGGCATTGGCGCTGGCTTGGCACTCTGAAGGCATCCTGTTGTCCTGGCCAGGTCTTTGTAGCCAGCTGGGTATTATCCCTTGCCACCTGTTAGCAAACCAGAAGGGAAACCGGAGAACCACCTGCCTCTGCTGGATCTCTAAGGGAGGCTGGCTTCAGGCGTCTGGCAGGCAAGGCTGGTTGCTTAGATCCGTTGACTCAGCCTGGTTGGTGGACTGGAGAGTTTACTCTGGGCACGGGGTTGATGAAAAAACACCCACACGTGTGATCACTGGCATTGGTGAATATCTTCTCTTTTGTGTCTCCTCTTGATCATGTTTAATCTACCACCTTTTTGTACCTCTCCGTAACACAGGCCCCTTTATGGCAATCTCCCTTTATGTTTGTATTTATTTTCTGATCTCCATGCCCTTTTCCTGGCTCTTCTCTTAGGACATTTTCAAGCTACTGAGGTTGCATGAGGGGGATAGGTAAGGTGAGGGTATCAACAAGCCATAGTGTTTTTTGTTTTTTGTTTTTTTTTTTGTCTTTTAATCCCAGTGTTTCTCCCTTCCCTTTCTTCCTTCCAAAATATACCCCTTCCTGCTCTCCTTCAAATTCATAGCCTCTTTTTTCATCAATTGTTATTGAATGCATGTATGTACATTCTCATATATATATATATATATATATATATATATATATATATATATTCATTCCTAAATAGGACCTTCCTAGTCTGTATAGTGTCACTTGTATGTACGTTTTCAGGACTGACCATTTGGCATTGGATAAACCAATTGGTAGGCCCTTCCCTGGGCTATCCTTAACCGTAGGGTTATCACGCCATTCTGCCTGTTGAAACAGTTCATAGGCATCATACCTGGCTGGGACTGTTGGCTGCCTCCCGCCTTTGGAAGCTGGCATGGAAAGCTAGTCCTTGGGCAGGGGGAGTTCAGGTCAGTTCCAGCCCATAGTATCCGATCTCTAGGCAGTAGGAGGTTAGCGACCCTCACAAGCATGTTGCCTGCTTGTCTCAGTGATGAACCCACACACGGTGGGACTGGTGGTGGCAAGGAGGGTACTCAGAGCCTTGCTTTGACAAATGACTCCGAAGCTCTGAGAAACGACGTGGTTGGATCATGCTAATCGAGGCACTGAAGGACCAGAACTGGAGTCACACAGGAGTCCTCTCCCCGGTGTGGCTAGGCCTGTGTGCTCCATGTCGTAGTTGTATGCGGTACGGGTGGTGGAAGAGCTTCCGACCTCCATTCCCATGGGAAGACATTGGGGATGCCTGGAACATCCCAGCTTTGACACGTTCCTTAACCGCTGGGGAAAGAGGCACCTGAAGTGAGATCTCTGACAAGCTCCATCTCAACTGGAGTTATTTACCTCGTGTGTAGTGACATACAACTTTCTCTATCCTCTTCTCCTGATGTAATTCACCATGGGGATGATCCAGTTAAAGAGAATATATATGTGTGTTGTGTTGCCTTTTTAATTAAAAACAATTAAATAAAAGGGGCTGGAGAGATGGCTCAGAGGGTAAGAGCACCGACTGCTCTTCCAGAGTCCTGAGTTCAATTCCCAGCAACCACATGGTGGCTCACACCATCCGTTATGAGATCTGGTGCCCTCTTCTGGTGTGCAGATATACATGGAAGCAGAATGTTGTATACATAGTAAATAAATAAAATCTTCAAAAAAATTAAGTAAAAGATTAAAATACCTTAAAGTGAAAAACACACTAGTACAGTCATACGAGCACAGGATAATGACTGGCATCTTATTTAGTTGACTCTCTGAAGCGAAGCTGAGAATCTTTGGCCAAATGAATGGGTTTTCTTAGATCCCTGCATCCTCCGTGTGGACCACACCGCCATTCTCAGCGTCCGGCTTTGTGATGGAAGACTTGCAATGCATAAAATACAGCAGCTGGGTGTACTTGCTTGCTTCTTTCAAGGCTGCGTAACCCCAAGCCCTACACACATGCCAGGTCTTGGGCCTGTTGGTGGATATGAGTTGCAGGATTTCCTCTTTGGAGACAGAGACACAAAATGCCATAGTTTCGACAGTTTATAAAGAAAAGAACACAATTCTCAAAATTCCAGAGGCTGCGGTTTCTAGACGACCCCCCCCCCAAATGGTGACAGTTTCCTAGCTAGGTGAAGATTTGGTCTCTGCTTCTAAGAGAATATCTTGAAGGTTATGTCCACCATGGGAGGAACACCCTGCCCTCACTGTCTTAAGATGGAAGGGTGAAATCCCAAACACATGAAGCCTCTTTTATACGGGTGTCAATCTTACTGACAAGGTGGGCGGAGAGCGGTGCTCTTATGAAATTTCTTAAGGCTCCCACATCTAGATATCATCACAACGGCTGTGAAGTTTTAACCCAAGACCTTCAGACCATGCCTTCATGAAGTTGTAGCCTTGTGGGATGGAACTTCTCATTCAGTCACAGAAGGACTTGAAGACTTTGTAATGTTTCCTTCAAAGAACAAATTGCCTGATGACCCAATGCACTTAATTCACAGACCATGCTATACCTAGGCTTTGGTGTTGGCTTCCTCCTGCTCCAGACCTCACGACTGGAGCCCCTTTCTTTTCCTTCTCTCTCTTCCTTTATCAAGAGGCAGATTAAATAATCAGAAATAATAATAATCAGAAATAAGCACACAGCCACATTTTAACATAGTTAACATGGATATTGTTAACAACACACCTTCATTTCATTTTTGTAGTTCGTGAGGTCACATCCTGGGTTGCACCCCCATCTGCTTAGTGTTGGTGTAACCCGCTTACTGATTTAGTCACTATGATATTAAGAGCAGGTACCTCCTCACAGATACCCCGGATCTGGTTTTCTAGAGCCACAGTTATGCCAGAAGAGCTGGCAAGCCGGGGGCTTCCTTGTCAACTTGTCACTGGGAGTTAAGCTAAATTTCTTTATGTTGTCTTCTTGGACATCTGGGGTGAAATCTTATCCGGCAAGACTTAGGATCCTGAGTTCCATCCTAATGAGAAACCACTTAGATCCAATTAAGCATCTCTACCCCTTTTCCTCAAACCCCAGCCCCGACTTTGCACTTAATTCCATCCTACATGGGTCAGTTACAGATACTTTCCCTCTTGATGATGCCAGATAAATTAGCTGCCCAAACAAGCAAGCAAGCAAGCAAGCAAACACAACAGAGCTGACTTCCCTCAGTGTGAGAAGTAACACAAAACGAACATTTTCCTCACCAAGTTGCTCCAGGTCAGTGTTTCATCACAATCACAGACAGGTAAGCTAGAAGACAGGCTTACCTCTGTTCCTTCACAAGGTGGGCACACTTGGACTAAAGCCTCTTCCCTTGATCTAGCTGTGCAGCTGTCTTGTGAGAAAACTCAAATCCCACCCAGAGTGCAGTCCTATGTGATGAGGTCTTCCATTTGCTCTGACTGTTCTTTCTAGAGAAAAAGCTGGGTCATTGCTCGGGGCCAGGCTTTCTTCTTCATTCTTGCCTGGCTTTATGAATGAATAAGTAAGGCAGCTGCAGGCTGAGTGATTGGACACATACACGGATCCAGGTGATCCCTTGCTGAAGAGGTCCTCTTTTCCTGTTGATAGCGTATGGCTGGCACCCTCTTTTTCTCTCCTTCCCCTCTAATCCAGGACTCTACAAGAGTCCTGTCAAATAGTCTGTGGCCCCTATGAGTTTCCCTGTTGGTGCATTCAAAACTATTATAGTAATGGCAACTTGGGTTGTACTCAAGTCATCATCTATAGGTTGGTAGTACCCATCTGCTTCCTTCGCCGAGTCCTGACTTATTGACATTAGGGACAGTCCCTAATATTTCTGTGGTCGTTTCTCGGCCCTGAGTGTACATCCTGGATGACTTTTTAAAAGTGTGTCTAGGAACCAAGAGAACTGGGCTAGCCATCTGAAAGCTCAAATTCTCAGCTTGAGTCTCCCGGTCTCCAGCTAGTCTCATTTCTCTATTTATAGCCTCAGTTTCCACTTCTGGAAAATAGACACGCGGTGTCCTCTGTCTTCTCTCGATTGTTGATGGGACTGAAGGAAGCCATGGTGATAGCCTCTGGCCGGTGCTGATGTGGCTACTGGGTTCCCTCCCCAGAAGCCCCTGGAGGAAATCTTCCTGTTGGCGATTGCTCGAGCCCAGTTGTCCTCTCTTATTCTCTCCTTTGTGAATTCTCTGCTTTCTTTTCTTCCCTGAAATTATGATATGACAGGCAACACCGTGTCTGTCTTTATGAATAGTGTCTCTGGGCTTGAGAGATAAAAAGAGACCTTTTTTCCCTTCTTCTACCCCCAAGCATCACCCTTTGCTTCCCAGAGTTCATAGTGTCCCTGTGGGAAAGGGGCAGTTCGGAAGTGAATCCAAGGACACTTGGAGAAAGGACTATGAGGGTTTGAATGTGAAATCTCCCCAGTAGGACCAAGCACTGAAGGCGTGGGCCCCAGCTGGTGATGCTATTTTGGGAGATGCTAAAAGCTTTAAGATGGGGTTCTGCAGAAGGCCACTAAGGGTGGGACTTTTATCTATTGTCTTGCAGTCTCCTCTTGTCTCTTCTTCTTGACTTGACACCAAGTCCTCAGTCTTGCTATCCTGATGTTCTGTCTCAACTCTGGCCCAAAGTCCCAGATCACTGAGGGCCCAAATCTCTGAAATCACGTCAAAAACCAGCCTCTCCCCAGCCCTGCCTTTTGGAATTGTCTCGGGGATTTGTCACACTGCTCAGGGTCTGACAAATACAATGAATAAAACCAGAAGGGGTGAAATCAGACAGGAAGGCAGAGCAGAAAGGTGTGCACCGTGGAGTACCTCACCCCAGGCGTGCTGAGGTTCAGTCTCTTGCTAACTTGCGGAGGTTGTGTGCATCAGCCCAGGATGGCCTTTGAACTCCATCCACCTTGGGCATGAGGTAGAGGTCTGTGAAATCCCTTGGTTAGAAATTCTCAGCAGATGTCACATGCCGTTTGTTGCAGACACTGCTGCATCTGGCAGGTGCAACGAGGATCATGGTAGGCAGCTCTGTAATTGGTTCATAAAGCAAGATCTTTGCCTTAAGACTCCTCCCTCGCAGGTAGGAGTGGTTGCTCAGTGGTTCTTGAGTAAAGGAAGTTTGGAGGCCCGAGGGCCATGGTTGTTCTGTGGTGATTTTCCCCTTCATTAATTTGTCATTTAG
Organism: Cricetulus griseus; assembly: GCF_003668045.3. Taxonomy (NCBI): domain Eukaryota; kingdom Metazoa; phylum Chordata; class Mammalia; order Rodentia; family Cricetidae; genus Cricetulus; species Cricetulus griseus. Next base: position 22,283,399 of record NC_048603.1, read on the forward strand.
TACCGTCGTTCAGGAGAAAAAAATAGGGTCTGAATTAAAAGTATCTTCAAATGTATAGGTTTGCTGCCAGGTGTCTTAGGGTAGCTAAAGCTCTTCCCAAAGGCCACAGTAAGTTCTCCTCAAAAGCACTGTGAAGCCTGGCCTCTGCCTGCCTTCTCTGGAATAAAGAGCTGTCCCTTGTTGGTTCTGTGGTGTCCATGCCTGGCTGTTTTCATTAGATGAACCAGGAGAGATGTTTGAATAGGCTGTGGTTCTGAGATGTTTTATTAATTTAGAACATGAAACACATTGGTTGTTGATATTCAGGCACCTGTAGTGGCCTGCCCCTGGGGTTCTGACAGGATTCACCCTCAGCTGCAGCCACTAAGAGCACCACCTGTGCACATTCACTGTGTTCCCTTTGAAAAGGGCCCCGCCCACCTCCCTCCCTCCCTCTCTCTCTCTCTCTCTCCCCCTCTCCCTCTGTCTGCTCCTCTCTCTTTCCCTCTGCCTCTCTCTTCTCTTCTGCTGCTTCTGTCCCCAGAGGCCTGTCTCCCTCCTTCCCTCCCCCCTTTCCCATTCACTTTCCTCCAATTAAAAAAAAAAAAAAAAACCTTCACCCAAACTTTACTGCATGGCATCTTTCTCTAGTACGTCACTTTTTTTTGTTTGTTTGTTTTGTTTTTAGAGACAGGGTTTCTCTGTGGCTTTGGAGGCTGTCCTGGAACTAGCTCTTGTAGACCAGGGTGGTCTTGAACTCACAGAGATCCACCTGCCTCTGCCTCCCGAGTGCTGTGATTAAAGGTGTGTGCCACCAACGCCCGGCTAGTACATCACTTTTTAAAATGACTTTGGTGACTCCAGATTGTGTTTGCTCATCCTTTCTTGGGGTGATCCTGGATATGAATCCTGGGTGTGGATCCAGGAGCTGGCACTTCTGCCCTTTGCCCAACCTTTGGCACTGAGGCAACGTCAGTCCCCTTCAAATTTTAGGGCTGCTAAAGGGAATCTTGGGTTTCTCCTTGAATTCTTCTTTGGTGTCAAGAACACCTTCTTTGTCTGGGAAGGAAGCATGGGAATAGCATAAATGTTTGTGTTTGCTCTTCAGCTTGGAGCTAGGCTAGCTGGTCACTCAGTGCTCATTGCTGACTTAGTCGATAATCTATCTGACCATGACTGCCTTGTGTATTTCCAACTGGAGTCTGGCTGAGCAGAAGGGGGTTAAAATTGACATTAGGGGATGTGGAGTTTTATACCTAGAGCCATGTGAAGACTGGGTTGAACTGTTTGAAGAGGCAGATGTAGGTTGTAGCTGTTTATATCCTGCATACTAGAAAGCTTGCATTTTCCACCTCTCAGCTTAACGAAATACACGGCACCCCATGTCCTCAGTCTTACTGCATGCACAGACATGATCCCAGTCTCAAGGGGTGTGCAGAGAAGACAGGGCACAGGTAATTGGCTTTGAATTCTGCCTGTGTCATGTTTCAGCCCAATACCACTGAATAAACCACTAATGAGCAGAAAGCAGATTCCTTACTTACATGCTATGGGCTCGTGCAGTTCAAAGTTTTGGGTGGGCTTAGTAGGTAAAGTGTTCAATGAATCGCCATCATTTCCCTATTCTTGCCAGAGTCTGCTAAGGTAAGAATAATTTTGGTGAATAAAGGCACAAGGGAATTCAAAATTGTTTCTACCTCAAGGGTTATTTTCGGTACAGGATACATTTCTGTTAAGACGATCCAGATTCGGATTTTCCTCCGTTGAGGCAATGGAAGGGATTTACGTCAAGGAGGAGAGAGAACTGTGCAAGGATTCTACTGTTAGTTCATGTTTCCTAAGGGAGCAGAGGTGCCTGAGGGAAACACTTGTCCTAACCGTACAACCTTCAGGTGGTGTGTGTGTGTCTGTGTCTGTGTGTGTGTCTGTGTCTGTGTGTCTCTGTGTGTGTCTCTGTGTGTGTGTCTGTGTGTGTCTGTGTGTGTCTGTGTCTGTGTGTGTGTGTGTGTGTGTCTGTGTGTGTCTGTGTCTGTGTGTGTTTGTGTGTGTGTCTGTGTGTGTCTGTGTGTGTGTTGTGTGTGTGTCTGTGTGTGTGTGTGTCTGTGTGTGTGTGTGTGTGTCTGTGTGTGTGTGTGTGTGTGTGTGTGTGTGTGTGTCTGTGTGTGTGTTCTTGCACATGTATGCAGCAGTGTGCATATGGAGGCCAGAGGACAACTTGCAAGAGTCAGTTCTCCCCTTTCACCATGTGAGTCCTGTGCTTGAACTCAGCCATTGTCCTTGGCCACAGGAGTGTTACTCACTGAGCCTTCTCCCCGGCTCCTGGGACTGAGTTTATACGGTGGTATTAACTTAGAGACACGCCCGCTGTATGAATGCTGTGCCTTAAGAAGGGATAGAGGTGTCTACAAGGTTCTCGCTTCACTTGAGTGATTAATTGGCGATTTTCCCTGAATGAATGGCAGTGATTTTATCTCATTAAAAAATGGACTGGGGGCTGAGGACAGGGTTCTGTGGGCACAGCACTTTCAGTGCCAACATGAGAGATCAAGTTAGGATCCAGAACCCATGTACAGCCAGACATGGTACCTTGTGCCTGTAATTCCAAGATGGGAGGAGACGAGAGATTCCCAGAAGATTGTAGAGCCTCTGGCATGTACAGTAGTGAACAGATTCTCAAAGAAGGTGGAAGTTGAGGACCAACACTTGAGACTGTCTTCTGACTTACACACACACACACACACACACACACACACACACACACACACACACACCACTGTGACATGTACATACACACATTCTCACATATCACAAATACACACAGATTTTTTTTCCTTAAGTTAAAAAGAAAATAAAACAATTTTTGGAGAATACTCGCTTGTCTTTTTGGCTTTGGCTGCCAAGATTGTGCGTCAAGTTTGACTGGAGTAAGGACCTTGTAGATTTTACTTCTTGGCTCTTTCTTCCTCTAGACTTTTTTTTGTATGCTTTCATGGACCGTTCTTTCCACTCCAAATGCTTTTTGATGCTTGCTGCTCTTTTCTCTTTGTATTCACCATTGTGTTTTGTGTATTTTCCCCATGTGCCTTAGTCCTCTGCAGGAACAGGCTGTTCTGTATGAACACAGAACCTGGCACATAATAGGAGCTCAGTTAATACTGAACAGTATCTTCCAAATTACAGCTATTTCACACAGTAAAAATCTGATGAAGGCTTAAGGTTATGTCTTGTGTCTTCTCCAGATACTAAAATTGTGTGATTTGAACTAGGCACACCTATTCATACATGATGTATGTGTAGGCATGGGTGGGTGGGTATGGAGGAGTTGGAAAAGAGGGAGAGAGTGAGAAAACTTCAATTTCCAGGTTATAACCATAATAGGACCCCCCCACCTCTAAAAAATAGATCTGCTCTACCCTGGTTGCTAGGTAAACCATTTAAAAGACTGATGTTTGATCCCTGTAGCAGTATTATCAGACATTTATCTCTCTCTCTCTCTCTCTCTCTCTCTCTCTCTCTCTCTCTCTCTCCCTCCCTCCCCCTCCCTCCCGCCCTCTCTTTCTCTCTCTTTCTTTTTTTATCAAGGAGGACATCAAGGGCCACAAAAATGGTCCGTCTTTCTCGAGATTTGGCCTCAGACATTTTGAATGCAGGGGCAGTCCTGGGGTCTATATCAGACTTTTATTTTGGGCCACCACCCATCTCTCAAAGTATGACATAGAGACTTATTATTAGTTATGAATGGTTGGCCTATCTTAGGACTGTTTCTGGCTGTTTCTTTTAACTTAAATTAACTGGTTTCTCTCTTTTGCCTCAGGGCTTTTTACTTTTGTTTCTGTATAACTTACTTTCACTGTTTGTTGTGTCTGTCTGGCTAGCAGGCATCTCCCTCATTCTCTCCTCCTCCTCCTCCTCCTCCTCCTCCTCCTCCTCCTCCTTCTCCTCTTCCTCCTCCTCCTCCTCCTCCTCTTGTTCTTCCTCAAGCTTAGATTTTTCCTCCTATTTAGTCTCTCAGCCCACCATAACCTCCTGTCCTTTTCTCTGCTTAGCCATTGGCCATTCAGCTCTTTATTAGACCAATCAGCTGCCTTAGTCAGGCAGGGTGAAACAAATGTAACACCTCTTTACATAATTAAACAAATGCAGCATAAACAAAAGTAACCGGACTTTGTACAGTTAAGGTAATATTCCACAGCAAAAACCATCTTTGCCCGTTTAAAATAATATTCCACGGGGGGCGGAGGAGGGGGTTAGAGGTTCTAACCTGCTATCCTGGTGCCACTCCCAGATCCTGTCCCCGATCTCTCACTGCCCGCTGACTTTGCCAGTTGTCTCATAGTTGAGACATAATGACAGCCATGGATGTCATGGTTTAAATGTGCAATCCAGTGGTTCTTAGTGTATCTCCAAGGCCAATGCTAGTATTAAGTCAAAATTAGCATGGTGCTGTTAGAGTCAACAATTAGGGCTTCCTTGCTGACCAGCAAATGGGTGGTTTTGGAAGTTAATGGGGAATAGATACTGTGGAGAGAATTGGAAGACAAGGCACTAGTGGGAGAAGTATTTACAAAGCATGTTATCTCATCATTGAAGTCTCAAGCCAGGTTGGGTTAAATTCAATAATAAGAAACAAATTTTGTTAGGAGAAATATTTGAAAAAAAAAATGCATCTGGTGAGGATTTAAATGGGCAAAAAACAGCGACAACAAACACCAGCCCCTTAAAAGTCTGTAGTAAGAAACAGCTATTAAAAACAGACAAAACCGAGCCGGGCATCAGTGGCACAGGCCTTTAATCCCAGCACTAGGAGGCAGAGGCAGGCAGATCTCTGTGGGTTCCAGGCCAGCCTGGTCTCCAGAGCGAGTGCCAGGATAGGCTCCAAAGCTACACAGAGAAACCCTGTCTCAAAAAACAAAACCAAACAAAACAAAAAAACAGACAAAACCCATGAACCAGACACCTAACTACAGACAATGCATGTGATTTCATTGGGGGATTGTAAATTAAAGCAGCAGTGGGGAGTTAGGATGAGTGTGGCTAAGGGCCACAAGGACAAATGCAAGTGTTGACACAAAGATGTGGAGCCATGGGAACAGCAGGTTCTTGCTGGTGGGCATGAGAACTGACAGATACCACGGAAGAGAGTTCCCTCTGGAGCCGAAGGTAGGCTCACCACAGTAGTTACTCTCCTGGGTGTCTCCTCATTTGAAGTTTTGTATCCAAACCAAATCCTTCCTGAAAACTTTTACAGAACTTTTATTCATAATAGACATCATTCATAATTAATCAGCACCACGAACTGTTATACAGAGATGGAAATAAATGATCTGCGAGGCCACGGATGGACCCTGATGCATGGTATATTGTTAGGTGAAGAATGCCAGTCGGCAGAGGTGACGTGCTGTGTGGTTTCAATCATACGACGCATTCAATAAACCAAAGCTAGGGATATGATGAAAGACTGTTGATTGCCAGGACTTAGAGGGGAAGGGGTGAGGTTGAATGCATGGAGTACAGATGATTCTTCTGGTGGTGACATGTGTGTGTGTGTGTGTGTGTGTGTGTATGTGTGTGTGTATGTGTGTGTATGTGTGTGTATGTGTGTGTATGTGTGTGTGTATGTGTGTGTGTATGTGTGTGTGTATGTGTGTGTATGTGTGTGTGTATGTGTGTGTGTGTGTGTGTATGTGTGTATGTATGTATGTGTGTATGTGTGTATGTGTGTGTATGTGTGTGTGTGTATGTGTGTGTATATGTGTGTGTGTGTATGTGTGTATGTATGTGTGTATGTGTGTGTATGTGTGTGTGTGTGTGTATGTGTGTGTGTGTATGTGTGTGTATGTATGTGTGTATGTGTGTGTGTGTATGTGTGTGTGTATGTGTGTGTATGTGTGTATGTGTGTATGTGTGTATGTGTGTATGTATGTGTGTATGTGTGCGTGTATGTATGTGTGTATGTGTGTGTATGTATGTATGTGTGTATGTGTGTGTGTGTGTGTGTGTGTGTGTGTGTATGTATAGTACTGTGATGTTGGGTGTGTGACTTCCTGCATTTGTCTAAGTCCATAGACCTGTCACACCCAAAGAGTAGCAGTTAAGGGAAAGACTGGAAAGGTGGAGCTGATGTCACTGCCACACTCTTGGAGAAAGCGTTTCTAGGAAATCAAGAGGAGTCTAGAGTATCTGTGTTGCAACAGAATAGAGTTGAAGGTATGCGTAATGTGCATATAAACTTGTTTTAAGTTTAGTGTTAGTACAGGTGGCTGTGGATAAATATTTTAAGTATATGTGAACACATGGGCTCGATGCATTTCCTTGTGCGTTGAGAAACCCTGACTGATCAAACCCTTGGAAACAGAGAATTTGGAGCACCCAGGTCTTGAAGTCTAATACTGTTGTGCAAGACAAGGCAGTGGGTTCTTAAATGCCAGGTTGAAAGACATATACAGGACGCATGCAAGACTGGCCCGAGGTATCCGGCATTGCCAGAGAGTGAAAGAACGCTCTTAAAAAAGACCACATTGTTGGGAATGTGCCAGAGGTTCTCTGTAGCCAAGTGAAAAAGCGCTCCCATGATCAGCAGCCCAAACAATTTGAGAAACGAAAGGAGATGGTATTGGAGTCCAACCGCAGGATAAAATAAGTATCTATGAATCCACACTAACATGAGAGCATGACCACAGGACAAAAATCAATGTCCACAGGTGTCATTAATAAGTGATCAAATGGATGGGCGGCGGGAGAAGACGCGGGCCTCCTCAGAGGAATTCTGTTGCTCTCTGTGGATCCTTTGTCCCCAGGAGAAGTGTAACACAGATGGCGTGTGGAGCCTTCCTCCCAGAGAGTAGCTATAGAAAGGAGGGTATTAAGAGATGGAGTGAAGCCAGGCATGGTGGTGCTCACTTTTAATCCCAATACTCAAGAGGCAGAGGCAGGCAGATCTCTGAGAGTTTGATTCCACCCTGGTCTACAAAGTGAGTTCCAGGGCAGCCAGGGTGGTTACACAGAGAAACCCAGTCTCACAAAAACAAAACAAAACAAAAAATGAAGAGAACAGGCTTACCACCCGTCACATGGTTCAGCACGGCCTTACCTGTGGACGATGGAACAAAAGTGTTTGCTCAGATTTTTCCCCCCAAAGCCCACTGCCCCAGTATATCCTCTGGAAGTGGGAATAAAAAAAAACCCCAAAGAGACACAGAGACATGATCCACCCATGCTCACAAAACTGTCATGGTTGACAAAACATGGAAAGACAGAGACAGCCGCGGAGAGCCAAGAGCTGCCCCCGGGGAAGGGGACAGTTGAATGACACGTGACGTTCTGGGTGGGATACGGGGAGAAAGGGAAGGTAATAGAGAAAGGTGTGGTCGTTTGAGTAAAAGATGAACGCCAGTTAATAATTACGCGGGACTATTAGTGTCCATCAATTGTAACATTATGGCTTGCTCATATAAGATGTCAGTAAAGAGTGCAGCTGATTGTGGGGTGCATGCGTGTTCTCTATGTTGTGTGTCTATAATACAGACCTTCTCCTTTAGGCCAGATCCCACATCTGGAAGCTGGCCATGTCTCTCTATAACTGTCTCTACTGTTGCCTCTGGCAACACCTATGGTCTTGGGTAGTACCTGGCTCCTCCATGCTCTTTGTCTTATACCATTTGTCTCCACTAAATCACCTGGTGTAAAACTTCCTGCCAATGCTAAAAGGTTATAAGGGAGTAGGACCTTTCCTTCATTCTCGGACTTGGTCCAAAGACCCCCTCAAGGGAACTACTTGGAAGATTGCTCTGAAGAGGGTCTCCTCTGGCCTCTTCTTGCCATCCCTCTGCTTGGCAACCATCTGTCCTATCTCTCTCTTTCCTATTCTCAGTCTTAATGAAGCCCCTCTCTGGGATTAAAGGTATAGTTCATATGGAGGGTGAAGAATCAGGACAGAGGCAGATATGGGAGTTTTAAAGTTTCTTTTTCTTTTGGACCAAAAGAATGTCTAAATTGTGCTTTGAAGTATAAACAATTTGGCTTGGGGGATATTTCCATAGACATCATTTAAAGAGTTGGAAGAATAGGATGGGACACAGCTTAGCTGGCAAAATGAGAATCTGAGGGCAATCCCCAGAACTCCTGTGAACAAATGCTGGTCTGGCCTGGGAAGCTAGCTCATTGGATAAAGTTCTTGCTTTGCAAACAGGAGGACCAGAGTTCTGATCCTGAGATCCCATGTAAAAGCCGGATGGGTGTGGCAAACTATATAATCCCGTACTACCCAGAATAAGTGGATCAGCCAGAGCAGCCAAAAAACCGAGCCCTGGGTTTAGTGTGAGACCCCTCCTCAATGTATAAGTTGGGCAATGATTGAAGAAGACACAGGCTATCCACCATGGGTCTCTCACACACATGCGTAAGTGAGAAATTGGAGTTCTACACACATGTGTATGTATACACGAATGCATACACACACTCCCATACACTTGAACATGCATAACACACACACACACACACACACACACACACACACACACACACACACACACACTACCTGTATACTAAAATGGGTATTCTATTCCTGTGAAGAGACACCATGACCAAGGCAACTGTTATATAAGACAGCATTTAACTGGGGGCTTCCATCCAGTTTCAGAAGTTTAGTTTCACAATCATGGTGGGGAGGATAACAGCAGGGAGAGAGAGACAGAGACAGAGACACAGAGAGAGAAGCACACAGAGAGAAAGACACAGAGAGAAAGACAGAGAGAGAAAGATAGAGAGACAGACTGGGCCTGGAATGGGTTTTCGAAACTTCAAATCCTACCCTCAGTGACATACTTCCTCTAGGAAGGCTACCCTTACTACAACAGGGCCAGAGCTCCTAATTCTTTTCATAGTGCCACTCCCTGGTGACTAAGCATTCAAATACATGAGCCTCTGGGGGCCATTCTTACTGGAACTACCACACCACCCTTATACATATGCAGGAAGAAAACAAAAACGCAAAGCTGGACATGGTAGTGTGCATTTGCAGTGGGGAGGCAGAATCAAGAGGCTCCCTGGGGCTTGCTTGTAGATTTGGGGTGTTCCAGGCCACTGAGAGAACTTGTTTCAAAATAAGGTGGACAGGGCTTGAGGAACAACTTCCAAAGTTGTATTACACAAATACACACACACACACACACACACACACACACACACACACACACACTCAAAGAGAGAGAGAGAGAGAGAGAGAGAGAGAGAGAGAGAGAGAGAGAGAGAGAGAGAGAGAGAGAGATGCAGGAAATGGATATCCAGCACAGACCCCAGGCAGGAGTGCACACGGTGTGCGTGTTTAAACACACCTCATCCCCAGGCCCCGGTGTTTGGAACGTTAATTAGTGTCGCTGCGTGAAACAAATCAAGCTGGGGACCTTGCTGCTTCCATCTGGAAAAGGGAGAAGAGCTCCCAGAAGTGCTGCTGCTGTTACTGGTGTGTGGGCAGGACTCACCCCCTCCTGGGGTGCAGAAATCTCTGCTTCAGGAGCCAGCGCCCTTTTGTTTGGTGGTGGTGGTGGTGGGGGGTGGGCAGCAAGGATGAGATTGCAAGTATGATTGAAGAGATGCATTCCCCCTCTCAGTTTCCTGACTGTTGGTGCCATCTTGAACATGGAGCCTGGGATTGAGAGGGTGACTAGAGGGCTGTAGACAGACAGGAGGAGCCTGTGTCCAGCTGTGTGACCATAGGTGAGCTGTTTCAGGTCTCTGAAACAACAATTTTAGTTCCGTCGTCAGTGCGATGGGGAAATTGGTGTGATCCAAATGCAGCCAGTCTGTGGAGATGACACCAGTTAGTGGAAGGAAAGTTTTTGTCTCAGTTCCCCCGGCTCAGTGACGGCAAGGAAGCCTGAGGGACCAGGATTGAAGCAGAGACCAGAGAGGGCCATCTTGGAAGAAGCCTAGCCCAACCCTAGCCCAACACCCCCCTTCTCCCCCACGTTGCACTTTTAAATTGTAGTAAAGTATATGAACTAAAAATGTGCTGTCTTTGCCTTTTCTGTGTGTACAGTTCATTGATGCTGTGATGGTTAAAATTGGCTGTCATATGCACAAATTCTAGAATCACGTAAGAGCCCAACCTCTGGGCTTGTCTGTGAAGGACTGTCTTGATTGGGGTAGCTGGTGTGGAAAGACTCACCTTACCTGTGGGGAGTACCAGGTCTCAGAATGACCAGAAGGCAGAATGAACCTTGCATTCCCCCTCTCCATTTTCTGACTGTTGGTGGCACGTGACCAGCTGACTCAAGCTCCTCCCACTAGGTCTTCCTCACAAGGATGGGTTATACCCTTGAACTGAGAGCCAAAACAACCCTTTTCTTCCTCGGTTGATGTGTTTTATCCCAGCAACAGAAAAAGTCAGACAGACCCCCAAGGTTACATTGCTATGGAGCTCTCACCGTCATCCAAATTTGACATTTGGGAACCTTGCGATCCCACTCTTGCAAAAATCAAACGCCATGCATTAAACAGTGACCCTCATTGTCACCTCACCTCATCTGATCCTCACCATTCTACTTTTGGTCTCTGTGCTTTTGAATACTGTAAGCACTGCGTGCCTGTCAGTCAGCTTTCGTTATTGATGGGCTCAAATACCTGACAAAATGTGACTTAAGAAAGGAAGGTTTATACTGGCTTGTGTGTGGTTTGAGGAGGTGTAGCCATTCTCTTGGAGAAGGTGTGGTGGCAGGAACATGAGGTGGCTGGTCAGGTTGCATCTGAAGTCAGGAAGCAGTGACCAGACAGGAAGTTGAGTGAGCTAACCCTCAAGGCCTGTCAAGGTGTCTCACTTCCTCCAACTGTGCCCCATCTCAAAGCCCACTCTCAGCCGAGGACCGAGTGTTCAAACACAGTAGCCCATGGAGGATATTGCACACAGAGACCACAACAGCGTGTGAGGGTTGTGGTATGGTGTTTATGCCCTTGTGTCTGGCTTAACAGGGTACTCTCAAATTAATTCAGCCTTTCGGTGGTGCATATCAAAATATCTCCTTTTTAGACCTGTGTAACAGTCCACATTCCTCCATTGCTAGACTGGCCATGGTAAGCTGTATGTCTGTGACCATGGATGCAGGAGCCACACTAGTGTTTTGTTTGTTTGTTTGGTTGGTTGGTTGGTTTTTTTCGAGACAGGGTTTCTCTGTGTAGCTTTGGAGCCTATCCTGTCACTCACTCTGTAGACCAGGCTGGCCTCGAACTCACTGAGATCCGCCTGCCTCTGCCTCCTGAGTGCTGGGATTAAAGGCATGTGCCACCAACGCCGGGCTCACACTAGTGCTTTTAACCACACCCAGCCTCATTCTTAAGGAGACTTTCTGGCTCCTTAAGCCGGTTTCATTTCCGGGTAGGCAGTAGGGCAGAAAGAAGGGCTGTTTGGGGTCATGGGGAGACAACTGCTTGCTGGCTAAGGATATACTGTCCCACAGCTCCCAAAGTCATCCTTGGGGAGTAAGTTTGGACAGGTTTTCAATACTCAGGGTCTGTACTGCCCTGTCTGCGAGGTGGCGATCTCTGGCTCCCAGTATATAGGGTGCTCCCAGAGTAAAATGAGTTCACCAGGAAGAACCTGCAGCTGTACTGACACACAGTACATCCTCTGACATGGGAACTTCTATGAAAACCCAGCCCTCCAGACTCCTTATATGGAATGTCATCTCACTGTAGCCAGCCTTCCGTGGAAATCTGTAGGCAGACACAAAGATGGCAGGCCGTGGAGCTGGGAGATCCTGGATGGACCCAAGGACAGATGTCTCTTCTCACCCTTGACCTCTTCTGGTCCTTCATGAACTTATCAACCAGATCCCTGTTCCTTCGCAGGGTCCCAGTGGCCAGGCAGCCTGGCTATGAGGTCCCTGCCGAATAAACACCATAGACTATTCCTATTGGCCTCAAACCACCCTACACAAGTTCTCAACAAAACCCCAACTCTAAGCACAGTGCTGGAAGCCACTCTTAGAAGCCCGAGTGTGGCTGGCTTCTGTAAGCCTCTTACAGATGGGCTGGGGAGCTAGCCTGGCAGCTTGAGAGGAAACTGCTGTTAACCTTGAGGAGCTAGATGTGTTCCAAGGTTAACAGACAGCACTGAAGGCTTCCAGTGCGCGTCTAACTGAGCTCAAGCTGGAAAGAACAGCACCGCTTGCTGCTACACCAAGGATGAATGGGAAAGAGCCAGAGCCAGGATGCCGAGGAGAGGAGGGAGGCTGGGGACACTGTGCACCTGTAACTGTACAAGGCACTGCCTGAAGCCAGTGGGCACGCCACAGCCCAGCCAGCTGTCCAGCCTGTCTCTTCCTGTCCCTAGGATCTGAACTGCTCTGATGTCCCCGCCACACACGTGGGGCTCCACAAACAGCTTCAGAAGTCAGTGGCTCCTTTTTCTATTTCCTCTTCAAGCCTGCCACCTTCCCCAGACCACAACGGTGAAGGCTACTGTCGATTCTTCCTTGCCCGTTTAGTGCCATCTTGGGGCAAAGATGTCAACCAACTTGAACACTTAACAAACTTCCACACCTGTCAGACTGGCCAGGTGCTGGTAACAGAAAGGGTGATCTTGAGGACTTGGTGGAGAGATGACATGCCAGAGAACATTGCCCCCACCTCAGGCAGTAGAGGGCTCCTCACCCTTCCCTTTTCTTTCCTGCCAGGTCCTGCTGCCGCTTTAGCCCCAAATGAACACACAGAGATGCTATATTATTTATTAAACTGTCAATGACTGGGGCTTCTTATTGGCTAGCTCTGTCTTAATTATTAACCTATTTCTATAAATCTACTTCCAAGTGGTCTTTTCTTATTGGAGAAGGGTCCAGACCTGTTACTCCTTCCTCCGCGATGTGGCCTCTGATTTGGCGGGTTCCCCCTACATACCCTTCCCAGAATTCTCCATGTCTTTTGGCCACACCTATCTTCCTACCTCCATTGGCCAAACAGTATTCATCAGCCAATAAGAGAAACATACATACAGAAGGACGTCCCCATCAGTTGTTATATGATTTTCTGTTGGGAACTTTCTTTTGTATTTCACTATATGTTGGGCCAGGGTGACTTCCTGGCTGCGCTGAAGAGATGGACCCTGTTTTTAATCAGTCTTCAGGCTGCCTTCCTCTGCCACGGAGATGACCACAGAGGAGAACATGAGACCCATTTGGAGCCTTTGGAGAAGAAAATGCCAAACAGAGGACTTTCATCCTATAGGGATCTGGAGAGGTGAGCGAAAGAGGACAGAAGCAGCTGTTTTTTTGTTGTTGTTGTTGTTTTTGTTTTGTTTTGTTTTTTCGGGGATGAGCGGGAACATCCATGGGTTCATGGCTGGAGACACAGGGAGGCCACTGTGGTTGTAGAGAAGGGACTGCATAGACCACAGAGATCATTATCTGAGACCTCTTGGATCTACGCCTGCCAGAGATGTGGTCCTATGTGTGTTTTCTAAGAATGCCTGTCTATAAACTAGACAGAAGAGCAGGGCATGCGGGCGGGGAGGGGTCACTGAGGAAGATGTGCGCGTGGTCATTGCTCGAGGCAACTCCAAGATGGCTGATTTTGAAACCCTGGCCATGGTCCGGTGCTGTTGTAGCCCACCGAGTCTCTGCAGACGCTCTACTGTGCATTTCATTACTCCCACAGTGTATGTGAGGAAAATGCTCAGAACCACCCAGCCGGAAAAGCAGACCCCAACCCCACTCTTCTCTGCAGCCCGAAGGCGCCCTCAGGGTGGGGCCTGACATTTGTGTTCAGGATGACTCCCACCCGGCTCACGGTGAAAGCCAGGCTGACGGTGGGGCAGTGATTCAGCAAGAAGTAGGACTGGAGAGGAAAGAAAGAGCCTTTCGAAAACATTGGCGAGCGGATTAAAACGCGAGTCCACCGGCCCATGCCAGCAGACTGGGAAGTTTGGGGGATATTTTTAGACCATGAAATCCAAATGGCACAGAGCGTGGGCTGGGAAGATAGAAATGCAAAGAATAGCTTGCTAGCTGTGACCAGAGGCTGTCTTCCTGGCTGCAAAATGTAGACTCTCCCGAGTGTGGAGTGTGCACGTGGAGCCCTTCCTCGTCCCTCCCCTCCTCCCTCTGCTCCTCCCTCCCTTTTCCATTTCTTCGTCCCTCCTCCCCCCTTTCCTCTTCCTCCCACCCCTGCCACCTCTTCCTATATTTTTTCCCCTCCGCACTACAGTACAGCTCCTTGATTTGGGAAACACCTAGAGACCTGTATGAGGCTGGATGTAGAATCCCCCAGACACTTCAGAGACAGCTGACACAAGCCCAGCCTAAAGAGCTAAACCTTCTCAGGGAGAGTGCTGGCTCATGGACCCCAAAGGAGGCCAAAAGCAGGGTGGGATGGAGTGGCAGGCAGGCATGGCCTCACCTGGAAATCAGGGATACCCAGAATCAGGGCTGGAGAAGAGCACTGATGAGGGCTTTTGGCTTCACCTCCCAGCAGGCTCCCCACATGGTGGGATCCACGGTCACCTGCAGCATCCGAGTGTCTCTTGCATCCCTTGTGAGAGAGACACCTCACCTCTTTGCTTCTCAGGTTGGAGACTCACTGACTTAACTGGGGTGGGATGCCAACTCCTGGAACACCTCCCCACAGCTGTGTCCCTAAGGTGGGGTCACGAGGAGGCATGCCAGGTGCTGCAGAGCGGTGCAGAGCAGTTCTCAGGCAAAGGGTGGGAGGCTTGTCATTCACAGAAATGAGCTTGCACCGAGCACGGCTGTCACAGCCACGCCACCTGCAGCACTAGCTCTCTCCTTCTCCTAGTCAGCCTAGGAGCCTGTAGGAGCCTGGCGAATGAAGAGCCTGGCGTGCATGGCAGACAGGTACGATGGAGTCCTTTCTGGGTGCTGCGCGGACTTGCCCTCCCTCTCCTGCTTTCCTTCCTACCTTACAACTTAAAACAAACCAAACAAAAAAAGAGATATGTAATATTTATCAGAGGAATATTCGGCCATCAACCAAGTCCCAACATACAGGCAGATTTAAAGTAAAAAATGCACAGCCGTTTCTCCTGGTCCCATCCAGATTCCCCCGCCCCTCCCGAGGGAACTGTTTTTCGCACCTTGTCCATAAGTCATATCTCTGTAGTTGTCCCCTGATGAATCAACTTGAGGCATTTTCAACCATTTTCTCTTCTTTCTTGTCTCTTCATGGTGGTTTATCTGCTCTTTCCTCTCTGTACTAACTGGCTCACCGTGCCCCCTTCATGTGACACCTCTTATTTTTTTTCCTATTTTCTTTCTGCTTCTATTTTGTGTGCATCCAGTCACCACGTTCTTCAGCTTCCCTCCCAGTGATATCACCCTGACTCTGCTCCAAAGACTTTGGGCATCTTTTTAATTTTCCTCGTGTGTGTGTGTGTGTGTGTGTGTGTGTGTGTGTGTGTGTGTGTGTGTACAGCAGAAGTTAACTTTAGACTTTAGGCGTTGCTCTTTAGGGTGTTGTCTAATATATATAAAAGCTACAGAGATTCCCCTCCCCACTAAGCCTACGGTGCCTGCCTTTGCCTACATGGGTTCTAGATCCAGATCCTCATGTTTGTCAACAAGTGCTTTTACCCACTGAGCCATCCCCATGGCCCCACAAGTGGGTTCTTTTTTAACCTCTGTGATGACTCTGGATGCCCTCTTGGCTCTGTGTGTTATAGATACCTAAGAGTCACAACTATTACTGTGTGTTTGGACATCTTTTTTCATGTGTTGCTTCAGAGGCCTCAGCTCTCCCTGTGACATACAGTTTTGGGTCCTCATTTGATGTTACCAGAGGTGAGCACTGAAAGAATTCTTAGGAGTTCCCAGGGGTTTACAGTAAAAACCAGGCACCTGGATGTAACCCAGCATCATGTGACCTTTCTTCATCTCCCTCTGCATTCAGAGGGCCCGAAGCACGTTTTTGAACCCTGTCATAGGAGAGGGAAAGGCTCATGGGACCCTGCCTCTCTCTGAGGATTTATAGAAATGGTTGATTGAGAGGCATTTTCTTCCATGATGCAGCTGTTGGTAAAGGTGCCCCAAGTCCTGCATGCAAACCTCACTCTTGCTTTTGTAAAGAACCCCAGTGAAACTCACTGGGCAAACGTGCAAACATCAAAGTGGAAGGGGCTGCATTGGAAGAGGAAGGGTGTTACGATAAATCTTTCCACAAAAAGCCGCCAAGCCCCACCACCACATGTGTGCTCTACACCAGCCACCCACCTGAGTTAGAGCCCCAATTAATGCACAGAGAGACTTGTATTAGGTTCAAAGCTGTTTGGCCAATGACTAGGATTCCTCTTCTGTTAGCTCAGTCTTAATTATCATAAATCTATATATTTCATAAGACTTATCTTATTGGACACTTTATTGGTGTCCCTCCTTGCCGGTGGATCACATCCTGCTGCTAGAGGAAAAGAGGAGGGGAAAAGGGGATCCTTCCTGTTTCTCCTTGCTTAAATATGAGTCTCCCTGCTATGTCACTTCCTGCCTGGATCAGCACTTCTCTACTACATTTCCCAGAATCCTCTTTGACTCCTAGTCCTGTCTAACTTGCTGTCTCATTGGCCAAACTGTATTTTATTCAATAATCAATAAGATGAACATACACAGTACATTCCCCATCAGAAGGGGATTAGGAGGAGTAGGAAAGGAACAACAGAAGGTGATGGAATGTGTGGATAACAGTAAATTATTTGCACACATGAAAGTGTCAGGTTGAAACTCGGTGTTATACACAATACACGCCAAGGAAACATTAAAACACAAAAAGACCAGTAAAGTATTTACCAACTTAAAAAAAAATACAATTGTTGATTAACATTAAACAGAAACCACTCTGGGCACAATGGAAGTATTGGATGTTTACTGTGATTTCTATCTTTTGATTTCCTAGGGTAGTGTACAACCCCCCACACACACACACATCCCTCCCCCCCACACACACATACACTCACACGGAACTCACATGGCGTTAAACTCATGGCCCTCTCCATCTCCTCTGCAGCCTTCTATTCATGAGCTCTCTGCAGCTCCTGTATGACAGACCTTCGGGAGTTTCATCTTTGTGACGTCAGGATAATTGATGGGCTTTCAGACAGAGAACTCCTGTATTGTCGACATTGCACACATCGCTTCCCTTGCAAAATAGCTTTCGGAGTTGCAGTAAATCCTCTGGAAATTACCCAGAGTTAACTATGGCTTGCTTAAGCGCCAGTCATTATGTGTTCCCTGGGAATTTCTGCTGACACAGGGGCTCAGCCTGGTGGCTACACCTGGCTTTAATCATACTCCCTGCTTTCCATTTTAAAGAATGAAGAACCCAAGCTCAGAGAGGGGACAGGGGCTATCTGAGAACACACAACTTGTCAGTGGCAAAGGAGGCCAAAGTGTAGGTCTCCCCTCAGCATCTTTGTGCTATTTCCAGGCAGAGAGCTTCACATCACACGAATGTGTGGCACCCTGTAATTTGCCAACTACTTTTGCGTAGTACTCCCAAAATTAGTGGTTAATTGAGCACTAATCTTATTGGCTGCAGATGGAAGATTGTTTTGGCAGAGAGATGGATGTGGAGAAGGGGACTACAGAAGCCACTCTGGAACTCAGAGGACTTAACACATGCTTGAAGGTCACTGCCTGAATTTCCAATTTCAGAGGTTACTAGTCACCTTGGCTTCCTCTTCTGGATCCTTGTCCTGGATCCATTGTGTTTGATAGACACAATGATGTGTCCATGTAGCTCACAGCTTTTTGTCCAGCACTGCATAAAATCCTGGCGTCACCAGCTCCATCAGACAGAAGTCTGGCTGGAAATGTTTTAGAATTTCAGAAAACCTGCTGAGTTCTGTCCTGGACACCTAGACCTGGATTTAGTGAGTTTCAAGGCCCTTGTCTGACCTGAGAGTGGTCCTGTAATTTTTAAGAGGCTGGGTCTCTTCATCTGCACAGGGGTGATCCGATCCTCAGGATTGAAGGTGATTCCGGGTGGGAGATGCCTAAATACAGAGATGTATTTACTGATGTTGGAAAGAATGATTTCACAAGCTTTTCCCCTGTCCACTCCTTGCAGTGTCTTTCTCTTGAGTCTTGGTTCATTGCTTGGAATAATAAGCCTGACTGTATTATATCCAACGGAAACTCCCATCAGAAGCAGGGGGCCCAACCCAGGTTGTAACAGAAAAACACAGGCTCTGGTTAACATAGTTTCCGTACAGAGCATAGAAACAGGTTAATGCCAGAGCCGGTGGTGGGAGCTGCTTGAGCATGGCTGGGTGAACCATGTACCAGGACACTCGTGTGCCCAGACGCTTGTCCCATGTCTCCTGACTGTTCCTGTGGCCCCTCAGATAAGGAGGCTGAAGAATAATAGCATTTCCATCTTATAACATGGGGGCACCCAGGCCACCTCCCTGGGTTTGAATCCAAGCTCCACGACTTGCCTGCGGGGACACTTTTGGGCAATATCTGGAGTTTTCTGTGCTTCCAGGGATCTGATCTAAAGGGAAAGCAGCACGCATTCCCTCACAGCTTGAGATAGGGATGGACTTTCTTTGAATTAATAAATCTCAGCTGTGGAAATAGTAAAGCAAGAGAAAAAAAACCCAAATAAACAAGTAGGTGAAGAAGAATTTGAAAGGGCTGCTGGTGCCGTCAGGTTCATGGTAGGGACAGGACGGTAACCTGAACCCAAGACCCTTTGACCACGGCCATGGGAATCCACGCTGCCCACACCTCACTGAGGACTGTGATATGTAGAAGAATGAAATGCAGGACAGCCAGAGAGCCCTCAGCATTGGGGCTGGCTTTCATATGACTCGAGTCAGGCTGCTGCGGACAGGACAGGTAAGGCTAGGGAAACATGGCCAGTGGGAAGCAGCCTGGGTGGTTCTGGAAATCAAGTCTCGGCATAGCCCTTTCATAGTCAGTGAAGGCTCATCTTTGACCCCTGGATGTGTCTGCCCTGGCCTCTTGGAACTCCTTTGATGCTCATCAGTGCCGTGTTGCGGTTAAATCATCCTTAGTCTCCAAATCTGCACAGTTAAAGAATCCATTGTTTATAATATGATGCTATTGTTATTAATTATTATTATTATTTACTTATGACTAGGGGGTTGCTTATTTGGCTCGGTGTGTTCTGGGGACCACAGCCCGAGTGATGCTGCCCCTAATTGGCTGCACACGTGTGGGGATGGGTTGACTCCCATCCTGGGGACAGGCTTCTACAGCAGTCAAGCTGACAGTGACCACCAGTCACTGCCAGGCTCCCTGCTTCTCCCACTGCTTATTTCCAAAGGTTACGCCCCAGTGGGTTTTAGCACAGCTCCGATGTGTAATTCTAATTCCCTTGGAAATAGGGCTAATTAGAGCATTTGTCATTGCTGGCTGTGAGGATTATCAGCCCCGATGAAGATTCATGGCCTGAGCCATTTTAGCCTCCTAAGGCAGGATCTAGGCTCTGGAGCTGAGCTGGGATATTTGCACAGAGAGGGTATGGAGTGGGGGAGGGGGCTGAGTGTTCTCGGTTAAAAATACCTCAGATATTTCTTTTTTTCCTTTTTTTTTCTAAATCTGAAGGAGAGAGGAAAAAAAAAAAAACAGTGCATATTCTGCTGTAACTTCAGGTTGCCTGGGATGAAAAAAAAAAGTAAAAAGCAATAAAGCATTTGTTTGAAGGGGGAAGTGCTTTCCTTTCCGCACTGTGGGTCAGGCCTGCCACCCTGATGCTTCTTTGGGATGGAGAATGCTTTGATTTCTTGGGGTCAGCTAGAGGCTGGCAGTTCCTGCTGGGAACACACATCTGCTTCCCCAGACTGAGAGACACACAGGCTACCTGGAGAGGGACACTGGCTCCGCCTGATTGAAATCACCCTTGGAGAAGGTTGTTGTTGAGATTGGAGCTCGGTGAAGCAGCCATGGACGTTTGCCACAGAGACACTTTAGCCCATCATGTGACAGACTCTGTGCCAGGTACCAGGTGCACCGGTGGCAACCTAAACCCACTGCCGCCATTGGTACCCTGAAAATGAAGGCATGCATCATTGCAGCAGTCACCGAGTAAATGTAGTGTCACCCACATGATCAACACTCCAGAGGCTCGGAAGATGTCAGTCAATACAGTTCTTGAAAAACCTCAGGTATGGCAGTACATGCTTTAATCCCACAATTGGGGAGGGACAGACAGGAAGATGCCTAGGGCTTTCTGGCTAGCGAACCCCACTTAATCAGGAAGCCCCAGGCCCCAGTGAGACCTGGCCTTAGAAACCAAGATGAATAGCTTGTGAGGAAGAACATTGCATGTTGACCTTGGGCTTCCACTTGCTTGCACACATGTCCTTACACACACACACACACACACACACACACACACACACACACACCCTGAAATACACACCACACACACAGACGAACACAAAGAAAGGAAAACAAAGACAGCATCCTGTCCCGTGTAGACGGTGTATGTGTATGAAGCTGTAGCCCCCTTTGCACCATGGAACAGAAAAATGGAGCGTCTGGTGCGTCCCCGAGGTCTCAGGTGCTATGGTGCAAAACAGGAGAACTCTAGAGATCTCGTATGTACAATGGGCTAACCAGAGCTTGCTGTGATTGGCTGTGCCCACCATGAGTGGTCAGAACCGGTGTGTGTGGGGGGTGGACTGAAGACCCCAGACCTGAGAGTGAGAAACACAGTCCTCAGGTCTTACAGGCAGTGTGGGACCCCCTGTTCTTTGTTGTCCTACACAACAGTCATCTTCACTGTAGGACTTACAAGGATTGGGCCAGTTGGTTCTGTATGAATCCGCTTTTCCACCCTGTCCTCTGTATTGCAGAGATAAGAGATGGGGCGAAGGATGAGGAGCCTCAGGTCTGTGGGTGGTGAATGGCATAGGTGAGTCCAAATCTGGATTGGAAGCATTTTCTCCTGCAGGTTATCTTTTGAGGTGACATTGTGCAAAAGGTTGAGTGTTGGCGACAGCTATGTCCATAGTCTCCTGATGTATCACATAGTGAGTGGTAGCAGCCTTCAACAGTCTAGGCCGATTATCTTACATGTCTGGAAGTCAAATTTCCAAAGTGGGTCTCTATAGTCGGAAATTACCAATATGGAGTCAGGTAGAAATATAAAGGTATTTAATAGGGAAAAGCCTTACTTACAGAGCGACCTAGCCAGCCAGCGTGGCAGCAGTCTATACTGCAAGTACCAAAGTGAAACTGAAAGAGAAAACGCAGTCACTCTATGTCACCCTGACCACGCCCTCGCAAGCGTGGTCAGGCACACCTGTAGTCAGCCCCTAAGTAGGCGTGGCTACAGCTTCCCCTACAGGTCTCACTGGAAAAAACCAAGTTTCGGTAAAGCCGTATTCCATCTCAACATCCTGGAGAAGAACCCATTTAATTTGGCCTTTTCTGGCTTCTGGAAACTGCTCACAGTGATTGACCCATTGGCTCTTCCCTCTGTCTTTAGCATCGCACTGTCTTTGATTTCAGCTTCCCTTTCTGCCTCCCGCTTTGATGTAAACAAAGCTAGCTATTTCATCTGGGCCACCTGGGTATTCCAGGATTGTCTATTTTAAGGTCACATGATAAATATCTTTTATCTTACTGGCAACTTTAGTTCTTTCATCACTGTTCATGTTCTGTTGCTGTAACAACATGCCCGAGGCTAGGCCACCTGTAAAGGAAAGCCATTGGTTTGAGCTCACCCTTTGGAAAGTCAAAGCCCATCGGCAATAACACCTGTTCATTTCTGGTGGGAACCTTCCATGCTTTCTACATGTTTTGAGTGGAAGAAACACACACGTTTGAAAGAACACACGTGACGAGAGAGAGGAAGGAGGAGAGGTTGAGGGTTGACGGCACCCGGGACCCACTAAGCTACCTTAATCCAGCCACGGAGGCAGATCATGCTTCTTGCTTTTGAACTAATCTGAGCCTTGTGGTTCCTGGTTCCTGAGCCTTGTGGTTCCTTCGCTATTCTGGGCTGCACTTCTCCATCTTTAAAGTGGACATGGTAACTATGCAGTGGGCTTTAGAATGCATATGAAGATGGATCGGATCGCCAGGGCCTTCTTTGTTCTGGCCACTCTTCGCCACTTGTTCCAGGAGTGATGTCACTGGGGATGGCTAAGTTTTGACTCTGTAAGAAAGGGCTAGGAACATGGAGAGGCTAAAGCTGGGTGGGAAAATAGTGGCAGAATAGATGTGGAGGTTCTAGGGAGTGGGGTGGTGGGGCAGGCATTTGGGAAGGCCAGGATTTCTGGAGTTTTAAATAGAATAAGGTACAAAGAGAGATAGCTGTATTTTAACTTCCATAACAGCGTGGCTGATGGCTGACCTAGATAGAATGCGTGGTGGCAAAGCTAGGCGTCATTAAATAGAATCTTACATCTGTCCAGGTTGGATCTCAGTATGTCTCGTGAAAATTCATTATGTGATATGGAGCCTCTTCTTCAAAATACCGTAAGCGTGGTCTGGATTTTTTTCTTAAGCCCTCCAACTGATATGGAGCAAGACAGACAGACACCTTCACCTGAACCAGATCCGTCTCCCTCATCCCCAATGACGCCATGGGTCCTCACCAGTGTGTGTGGAGCAAGGCAATTTCTTCCTAAGGGCACTTCTATTGGTAATTTCAAACTGCAAGAGGGTAGGTGACTCTGGCAAGAAACTCTTCCTGAGATAAACAACTGTGGAATGGGATTATTTCAGAGACCCTGAATCCCATCACTGTTCTCTCTTATGTTTGGAAGTAGACAAGGAGCTCCAAGGATGGAGACAGTTTGGTCTACCTGGCTGGAAGAGACGTCCCTGCATCCAAGCAAAGTGAACCCGTGATGAGGAAAGGAAAATGGGGAAAAAATGATCACATGTATGCAGTATAAAGTTTGTACAATAAAAAAATAATGTCTTTATAAATTTACATTTGCCTTTAAATACCCTGTCTGCCCAAGTGAGAAACTGCTGTCCTCCTTTTGTGTGTGGTAAAGGGAGGTGGAGAACCCAGCCAAAGATGCACACCAGGACCAAAACTAGCAATGATGGTGCAGTCTGGGGCTTCTCCTGAACCCTAAGGCCACCTCTCCTGTGGGGGAGGCAGTTCCTGCAAAACCCGGATTGTCAGATTGGGGAAGAGCTGGAGACTCACCTGGGCCGACAGGAGCAGGTGGTGGTCTTAACTTCGGTGAGAGTCCCAGCTGAAGGTTCTGAGGGTGGAGCCCCAGGAGAATTGAAAGTTGTCCTGCGCCTCTTTGTCCCCACTGGATGCTGAAGAGGGTACCCTGTTTCTTCCAGATACAACCTCATCCTTGTTTGCTGGAGGAAGCCCGTGTGCTTGTTCCTCAAAGTTTCTCATCTTCCGTGAAAGGCACTGGCTGGAGAGCGTGATGTAGCCCGGTTGGTTGCTAGAACACAAAACCCTAGGTTCAACTCCAAGCACCACACAGTCTGGGCATGGTGACACATACCCAGAATTCCAGCACTTGAAAGGTGGAGGCTAGGTTATTACAAGCACAAGATCAGGTCTGGGGAGAAGCATGGTCATTAGAGGGCTAAGTTTGATCCCAGGGACCGATCCAATCCCACAGCTGAGGACACAGAGCTAAGTGGATCCCTGGGCACCACTGGCCTGACAGCCTAGCCTACATGTTGGTGACAAGCAACATGGTGTGCCCCTTGCCCCTGGACCAAATAAATGTATGGAAAATTAAAATTCCCCTTATGAAATACACACAAGATACACAGCATTTCTATAATACAAGAGGATTGAAAGAAGGAAACAAAAAATATTTTCGCCTGCCTACAGAAGATTCGATGCCTCTGATCCCTTTAACTGGTGTTTACATGGACTGATCACTTTCCTTTGTTGGTGAATATACAGTCCCGTCTGAAGAGACTTAAAAAAGGCAGAATCATACGTGGATACTGCCAGCGCTCTTTATAAATGACAGCAGTGATTTTTGAAAGAACAGCTTAAATATTCCATATCTGGAATATTTTCCATATCAGTATCTGGATACTGAGTAATAAATGCTAAAAAAAACCCTCTGCTCATGATGGATAGCTACTTGAACAAATTTAAATACTGGCAAAATCCTCCGTTCATGGCAGGTAACTCTTGCTTTGGTGTGTGACGGTGGCTGGCTTCCAAATATAAGCATTGTTTTAAGAAACTTTATTGATAGTTCTAATGGGCACTGCCTAGACATAATGAAACTTCCCCAAATGCAAGCTCATTAAAAACTGTCTCAGAAACTGTTACATTGACTCAAGCAAAGTCGCTTTGTTTGGCATTTTGTCAATGGAGTGCCTATTGGGTGGCAGCCTTGGCTGTAGAGCATAATTAATGCTTTGGCTGGAAGGAAGGCAAGGACACTGTATGGAGCAAACACAGGATAATTGTGAATTGCTAAAATGAAGCCATTTGATATGTGTGGACTCTGCTCCACTCGTCAGGGTCTGACTCTGGCTGTATGGGGTGGACAGCAGAAGCTGACAGAGCAGAACAAGACCTGGCTTTGAGAATAAGAGTGAGTTGAGTGTGTGAGTGAGGTGCTGGTCCTTCTCCCATGTAGGGCTTTGAAAAAAAAAAAAAAAGGTCTGTACTAGATCCCTTGGTTTATCAATGTGAGTTTGAAGTCAGTTTCATTTCCAGTAAATCACTGTCGGTTCCCTTTTCAGTGAAATAGATACAGTGTCTCCCAACACTGCTGTTAAGATGAAATGTATCAAAAGTAATCTGCTGGAGTCCATTGGGGCTACCATCCCATCTCCATAGCACTCTTCTCCACTGACAGCTGGCTGGGTTACTTCCTAATAAACCTATTGTAAATTCACAGCCATAACTCTAACGTGCATTTAGCACACCCAGCCTACTGTGCATCACAGCCTAATCATGCAACACGGTGTAGGGGATTGGCATTTCTCCTCCTGACTGTGGCTAACCGGTGGCCACAGTTCACTGCCCAGACCAGCACCGCGAGGGAGCACTGGGCCCTACATCACCAGCCAGGGAACTGATGAAAATTCAGAGGATAACTCTGACTTAAGTGTTTTGTTTTCTCATCATCATGAAGGTCCCTTCCAGGACATAAGTAGACTGTCTGTTCTTGCATCCTTCCATTCCTTAAGCTCCCCGAACTCCAGGTCCTCACGAGCGATTACTCATCCCCATCTCTGATTGCCTTGAAGGTTCAGAATAATAGGGCACAGTGACTCCCACTCCGCTTGCTCCCTGAAGTAGCCCATGTGCTCATTTCGTTTAGTCGCTGTTTCAGACCTCAGAATATTTTAGCACCTATTGTGAACTAAAATTATAGATACCTGGGGCTTAGAGAGAAAGCCCAGTGCTCAAGAGCACCGGTTGCTTTTGCAGAGGCCATGAGTTCGGTTCCCAGCACCCACATGATGGTTAGAAACTCTCTAACTGCAGTTCCCGGGGATCCAACACCCTTTCTTGGCCTCTGTAGGCACTGCACACATGTAATTGAAATGCAAGTCAGTTGGATAGGAGTTTTGATTGTTGTTCAAGTCTGTTGTTTGCTAGTAGGGGTTAGGGTGTAGTTGGAGTTTCTGTCCTGCCCTGTCCCACTGCCCTTCAGTCTCAAATAAGTACACAGAGGCTTATATTAACTAAACTGTCTTGCTGAAGGCTTAGGCTTCTTACTAGTTAGCTCTTTCTTAATTATTAACCCATTTCTATTAATCTACGTATTTCCATGTGGCCTTGGCTTAGTGAAGGATGCTCAGACATCCTATCTTCTCAGTAGCTACATGGTGTCTCCTCTCTGCATTCCTCTTATCAGAATTCTCCTAGTCTGGTAGCCCCACCTATACGTTCTACCTGGCTACATCCTGACTGACTATTGTCTGAAATAGCTTTATTCATCAACCCATAAGTGAAACTTATGTTCATAGCATACAGGACTTCCCCTATCACTAGGGATAGACCTATGAACAAAAGAGAAGTTTGTCATGGAATGTACATTGGAGTTGGAGGGTAAACATGAACAATTTATAGCTTGTTAAACAGTGATAAGAAAGATGGAGGAAAAAAAGGCAGAATAGGTGTTGCAAAAATCAGCTACAAGTTATCATCTTTTACATACTTTGGAGGATTAGGGAGTTGGTACAAAGCTTGCCACACAAGAGATTGAGGCTCTGAGTTCAGTGTCCAACACCCACATAAAAAGTATAACCCAGAATGATGGTGTGTGCTCCTGTGCTTGCAATCCCAGTGCTGGGAGACAGAGACAGGAAGAGCCCTGGGGCTTAGTGGCCTACCAGCCTGGCCTTTAAGCAGCCCTCAGTCCCGGTGAGAGATTTTTGTCTCCAAACTGATGTGAATGGCTCCTGAGGAGCAACACTTCGGTGTGAACATGGTCTTCACATGCAAGTCACACACACACACACACACACACACACACACACACACACACACGTTTGCACACCTGCACATATACACCTATATATACACACATGTGCAAAGTAATTGCAAAGCACTATGGAAGTAGTGGTCTAATCACTGAGACTATGTTGACAAAAACTAAGGTAATACGTTGTTCTTCCAGGCCCCAGAGGTACTGTCCAGCTCTCCACTCACAGTAGTTGGCTAGCAAAGAAATCAAACTGGAAGGGAAAAGGAGGCGTGTCCATCTCTCCCTGCTGAGTCAGAGCCATCTCACACACCACCTACTCAGGAGGGTAGAGCATGCTTCACCACAAGCAGAGGGGCTGTGATGGCTTTTCTTCGCCTTGGAATTCAAAGGGAAAAAGGGTTGAGATGAAGGGGGCTGCTTCTTTGGACATCTGTAGTCCCTGAGAATTAAGAAAGTCTGCCGAGAAGGACATGGTCTTCTCAGGTGACAGAGCATTCCTCAGCCCCAGGAACAGACAGGCATCACTTACCCTGGGGAGTGTAGTGACAAACGCATCATGAGTAACATATTGCTAGGTTGTTTGTCATTGAGCTACCATCACTGAGCATTCTTGCTTTATGACACAGCTAGGTAATCCAGTCTTATGGATCACTGTATATGCGTGACCATTTTTTGAGTGACTCTTGTAGTATGTTTGACGCTGAAAAGACCGATAACCACAGCCGCCCCAAAGCAAAACTTCTTACCTCCCTTGTGAAGAGTGATTTCTGTCTAACTCAGACTTGGGAGTTTTTAGTTGCAGAGCTTGTTTTCATGTGGCAACAAGTTATTAGTGCGAACTATACTATCCGTTCACCAAACCCTTCCTGAACTGTTTCCCGTGCTTGGCTCCATGTGGGCCATTGGAGCTATGAGCGGTGTCACATTCCTTGCAATCACTTGAATAAGACCAATACTTAAATAAGTAACTGCAATAAAGAATAGCTAAGGGCAGTGTGTCCAGAGACACTGATAGAGATGAGATGTAGTAGGAGAAGCTAGGTTGGGATTAGATGGTTAGCAGAACCAGAGCCATGGTCCCTGACTGGAGAATGTTTATGTGTTAGAGGGAGGGAAGCAACTGGGCTTTAGTTAGGAGTACCCCCGTTCCCCAGATAGAGGAGTGGACACAGATGTATGTGGAGATACATGAGAGATTTATTTAGGCTGTCTGGAGGCTGAAGACCCTGAGAAAGTGCTTGTGTGTTTCAGCCCATAATTGCCAGTGATGCAACTCTCAACTTGAGACTGAAACAGATAATCTAGGAGATACTCTGTGTGTGTGTGTGTGTGTGTGTGTGTGTGTGTGTGTGTGTGTGTGTGTGTGTGTGTGTCTGTCTGTCTGTCTGTCTGTCTGTCTGTCTGTCTGTCTGTCTGTCTCAGGGGGTAGACCAGAAGGAGTTCTGATAGCCTATAAAGAAGGATAAAGTGGGTAACCCTGTCCAGTGTATATGAGATCTTCAGAGCTTCATATCTCTAGGCTGCAATTTTGTCTTGTCTAAAATGGTCCTAATGAAACCCACCTCCTGGGGTTGTTGAGTGAAATCACTGGGAACCATGGAGAAATCCCCGAGGGATTTCATTTGCCTTGATTCATATCCCAAGTTTCTTATGAATTCTCCATCGACTCAAAACAGTAATTCACACTCCCAAGAGACCATATCACATTTCTCATTATGTCTTCAGTGTCTGGGGTAGGATGGGCATCTGGCAGACTCTGCCTCCGTGTTTGTGGAGTGAACTGGAATTGAGTTAATCGGGGCCAGAGTGAGAATCCATGGCAACTCAACTCCCCAGTGGTTGAGATGTGACCAGCCAAGACATCTGGGGTCCAAGGCAGGAAATGAATATGGCAAGAGCTTGAAACATAACAAAACTACAATCTGTCAAAATATTGGACATGTTGTTTTCAAGGCCAGAGCTGAAATCAATCAGGAATTTAATTTAAATACATTAAAGTTGAACACTAGCAGCATGAGCAACTTCCTGAATTCTAATATATTCTAGAAAGGTCTTCACCAGCTTCCTGACTGCCTCCCTTCTCCTTCGGGGGGATCTCCTCAAGCTCCTCACTCAACACTTGCTCAAAGTGATTAAAGGAGTAATGGAGAAGTGATTTTAAGCTGCGGATCTGGTTGAAAACCCCAGTTGGAAGGAGCCTGGCGTATGTCTGGTTGGGAGAATGCAATGCTGACCTCCTGTCATTCCTTCTCTTAGATGTCTGTGTTAGGGTGCATTCCCAAAGCTGGCACTCTTCTGGGTTCCAGCGGAGATGGGGCATGTTTTGGTGGTACCATGGAGATGAGGCATCCCTACCATCACTGTAAGAGCATGAATTCTTTTCTCTGTCTCCATCCTGGACTGGTCAGGAGCGTAGCATGTGGCTGTGTTCATGAATGAGCTTGGATGACGATCCTCCTGTAGATAAGCCTAGCTATATCTGTCCTGTCCTGCTGGACAGAAGCAGCCAGATCCTATTGGAAAGATGTTCAGTCTTGTTGAGCTCAATCTTCTTGCTCTCAGAAAAGCTGGGCCAGCACACTCAGGGCAATAGAGGACCTACCCAGAGCTCAGAGATGGCTAGGGAAACCCAGTGACTCCCAGGAGGTGGAACCTGGAAGGGTATTGTGAGGGAATGCCATAGCCCTGGAACTAGAAGACTGATTTTTTTTTCTTCTGTCCACCCTCCTGTGGGATAATATGATTCTACCAGCACTTGGAGAATGTCCCTTGGACTAGTGATGCCTGGAAAAAAGTTCCTGTCAGGGATGAGGACACAGCTTCTCAGTGACTGTTGAATTCATGGGTCCTGGCAGGAAGTGAGAATTCTGGTGTGTGGTACAAAAGGAATGTGAGAGCCCAGAAGAGTGAATTTGTCCAGAATAGGGGTAGTCCAACCAGAGGTAGAGGAATGAAGATTTGCTTGCTATCCCCACACAAAACCAAGGCCTTAGTCTGTAGCCTGTTCATAAGTTAAGGAGTAAGAGACTCAGGTGAGTGAACATTATGAATGATTGGGATCAGGGGATTACAGAGATACTCCAGAAACAGGCTGATAGCGCTTGCCCAGGCTGGAGGAGGCTGCAGGGAAGGTTACAGGATGGTGAGGAGAAGAGGGCAAATTGGACCACTGCCAACAGTATATATTGTTGACTTCTCGGAGTTTAAATAGGAGAATCTTCACATTTCTGTCCTGTGGAGAGAGAAACGCTGCCATGAGCAAGTGCCTTCTCTTCAGAGCTGTCATTGCTCTCTGTTGTCTCTGTTCTCTCTCACTCTCTCTCTCTCTCTCTCTCTCTCTCTCTCTCTCTCTCTCTCTCTCTCTCTCTCCCTCCCTCCCTCCCTCTGTGCCTCTGTGTGTGTGTGTGTTGGGGGATGATAGTTGATTTCTGTCTTTCATTTTCCCAATGTCAAAGAAGTTCATCTTCAGTGAAAGAGCTCTTTACACATAGGTTGGAAATCCTGTAGACTCACACAGTCTGAGACTCCAGTAAAGGCCCTGGCAGATCTTGTAGTCTGACTTCATTTCCAGTGGGAGGAAACTGAGACCAGAGAAGCTGAGCAAGTTGCCCAAAGCCACAGCAAGCTGGCTGCGGGGTCAATGCTGCATGACTCAGTGGCATCCGTCTAATTGAGAGGATCCTGTAGAACGACTTGCTTATGGTTCTGGATAGGCTTGCATGCTAGAATTGATCGAGTGCTCTTAATTATAAAAAACGTATTTATTAATGTGTGTGGTTGTGGGAGCGTGTGTTCATTCCCGCACACATACACACGTGTCTGTGCACACTTGACGTGTCTATGTGGGCACATGTGTGTAGAGGTCAGAAGACAACTTATGATATCATTTTTCTGTTTTCACTCTTAGGTAGCTTTCGGTTATTGGACTCAAGGTGTTAGGTTCCCCTGGCAAGTACCTTCACCCACTGAGCCGTACATATGTCTAGACCACTTAGGTGCACTGCCTTCATCCTTTTCCTGTTTCAGGCTTTCCCACTTACTTGATTTGGAATAAGGATGGAGGTAGTATTGCTCTTCACCTTTTTAGTGGTTCCGTATCCAGGGCTAAGGACCATTGATTCAGTTTAGCTAATTCTAGATGGCGCTTGTAAAGGAAGATCTGGGTAGACATTTAATCTCAGCATGCATACAACATGGGTTCTATGAAGAATCAGCTCACCAAGGAAGCACGAGGCCTCTCTTGTTGAGATGGAGCCTGACTGACAGCCCATGCTCAGGGCAAAGCCAGTCCTAACTGTCTGCCTAGTGGGTCAGAGCCTGGTGGGGACTTGGAGAATGAGTGGTGGATGGATGGATGGATTAATGAATTGGCTTACTTAAACTGGAAAGCCTCTAAGTTGTAATCCACTCATGAGAGTGACTGGGAATGTCCCGTACTTAGGGCTCTTCTATTTCGTGAGATGACTCTAAGGAGACATTTGAGCTGGATTGGGAAGTGTCTGTTCTTTGGAATAAGAGAAAACGACCTCGGTGTTGAGAATAGGGAGTGTCCGTTTGGGTAGCCAGGTCTCAGAATGGCCACTGTTCTACTGCCACCCGCTCCCCCAATTTCTGCCGTGACTGTATAAAGGAGCGTATTTCCCATGCCAGTTTCACCACCTATCTAATGAGAGTATGGACGCCTCTGCTTCGTACGTCTCCCAGATACTCATTAAATAACACTCACATGGCCCATCTGCTGGGGGTTGGATGTACTCAAGGTGCTACGGATGCAGAGGCAACTGGGTTTGATGCTTGTTCGCCCAAATGTGTCAGCACTATCCACTCCTTTAGGTTATTGACAAGCACACACCCTGTGCCAATGCTGTCTGGCCCTGTGCTTGTGAGGATACAGGCAGGGAGTGTGTTCAAATGTTTTCACAAATGCAAAGCCTTGATCCAAATACCATTGCGTTCCCACTCACAGAGGGCCTGCAGTAGCTAACCCATCCTCCAAGAACTAAGCTGAGAACCCACGGAGTAGCTCCTATTGACCACTGCCAGTGGTCCCTTCTAACATTTGCTCAGGAATTCTCTGTTTGCATGTAGAGCAGCAGGGTCCTTTGCTCCTTAGACAGCTCCTAGAAAACAACACATTCTTAATATCCGCTTCTTAACTACGGGAATGTAGTTTGGTGGCCAGGGTAACAATGTTCTCAAATGCATATTAGCGGTGGTCTTTGTTGAAGGAGGCGCTAAATATTGTTACAGAATGAGAATTTGCACAGACAACTGGAGATTCCTTTTTTTTTTGGAGAGGCCGTGAAAGAAACCACAAAGCTGGTAGCGTTGTGAGAGTTAGTCACTTTAAAGGAACATTCAAATAGAAAGCTGTGGCGTGTGTGTGTATGTGAGTGCCTATGTGTGTGTGCCTTTTTCTCTGGGATCAGGCAGGCAAGGAAAAAGTGGTGACTAATTTCTATGTGCTGGCTTCCAGGGACCAGAGGCTGTGATTGCTATTTTAAATTGTTTGGGTTAATTATTGTAATAATGTTGTGTAAATAATTTGTCTTATGTACAAGGAGCTCGGAGGGTATGCTTGCAAGGAATTTCTTGCGAGCCAGGAAGAGTTAGAAAAGACTTCTTCAAAAGCTGAAATAACAAAAAGAAACCCTGGTAGCGGGAGGACTCTGACTCAGAGAAAGGAGGACCACAGAGGAGAAGAGAGGAAGCCCGGGGAGAGGGATGCAGTGAGGTAGATAGCCAAGCTGGAAACCATTGATACAGTAGGCATGAGAGTGTGGAGGTACAGAGAGATACTGAGTGGATAGACAGAGCTCCAGATGGGAGCAGAAGCACACACACACTCAAGTGCAGGGTACAGAGACAACACTCTGGGCGAGACCGGGCATGACAGCAGGTCCAGCATGCATCTCGAGGTTTTGAGAAATGATAGCAAAGGCTGAGTGGGCGTGATTGCTGGACACATAATGCCTAGGAAACGTTGACTGTAATTGGTCCGTGGGGAAATTTACTGATTAAATGTGATTTGATTGCAAAGAGATCTGGGCTCTCCGAAGAGAAACCAGGCTGGGAAGTCTCTTCTCCTCTGAGAGGCTGCTTCAGCTGCTCCTGGGGGACTGCTGTGTGGATTTGTTCACTGGGGTAGGGTTGGGGAACTTGTGTGCCCCAAGGAATTCAGAGGGATCATAGGCAGCCTCGTATTCCTAGGTTTTGTTGCTCACAGTCCCAAGCTGCTGGAACAAAAGGTGTTATTTTTACATTTTAAATTGCTGTTGCAGAGAGCAAAAACTGCAGCGAAACCTCCCCCCCAACCCCATCTCCAGCTCTTGAGGCTTTCTTTGGAGTCAAACCTGCCAGGAATTTAAGGCTAACCTAGCAAATGGTACAAATAGCAACGAGGTTCCTTGGATTGTTTCCTGATAGTGAGGACCCCCCAAGACCAAGTTCTCAGCACAAAGGATTTATTTGCCACAGAGGGCAGGGGATAAGGGACAAAGACAGGAGATTGAGGACAAGGGAAAGGGGAAGGGAACAAGGGAGAGGGGAAAGGAATATTTGTCGGGGTGGGGACAAAGGACTGCCTCTTGCTAGAGAGGAGACAGACATGGCACATAGGAAAACAGCAATTTATAAACCTACAAGGAGAAATCCTGTGTTGGGATGAAGCGTTTAATTTTAGCCGGGCAATGTTAATTAGGTGAGCCAAAGGGAGCTTTTGATTGCTGGACTTCAGTACTTTGATAGCTGGACCTTGATGGTCAGCCTCAGGAGGAGGAGGAGGCCAAATAAGGGAATAGGCCTTTTAGGGTTGGCTTTAAGGACGTAATGGTTTTTAGTAAGGCAGAGGGAATGGATGGGGAGAAGGGCAAGGCCTGCCAGAGCCATGTGGTCCAGTAGGCTGGAGTCCCTTCACTGGTGTATTGTCCCCAAGATGAATGGTCCTATCATGGCCCTTCACCATGAAAACAGGTTACAGATTGCAGGGAAGAAAACTAGGGGTGGGATCTCAGAGATACTTGAGCTCCCTCCTGTACAGATCCAGAGACTGAGGCCTTGAGAGGAGGACTCAGAAGAACCCTTGAGATTTGTGCTTGAAAGGAGGAGGGCTATACCCTGTCAGCACTGTCATAGAACTTCATGATAGTTGTTTTTATGTTGCTATGGCAAAGTCCCAGAAGCTCAGCACTCTGTAAAAATGGGAAGTTCATTTAACACATGTTTCTGTAGGGTTAGGAGCATTGTGCTAGCATCCTGGGTGCATGACAGCAGGATTTATGGCATCTTGGCAAAGAGGAGAGTACACACAGCAAGACAGGAAGGTAGGAAGCCAAGGCATACGGAGGCCAGGAGTGCTCTTCCTTAACAACTCACTACTGCCATTAACCCCTTCCAAGCATTTTGACCCCATACTAATCACCTTCTGCTAGACTCCACCTCTAAAAGGATCTGGAACCTCTTTACATTTCCACACCAAGGACCAAACTTGCAACTGATGAACCTTTGGGAGATACAGTCAAACACTGTAGTGTTAATGGAGTGCAGTTGCTCATACATACTCTGTAGCCATTTGAAAGTCTTCATTCCAGCCATCTGGGACAACACTCAGACATCCAGGACCCAAGTTCAGTGCTAGCATTTAGAGCATTGGTTCTCAACCTGTGGGCCATGAACCCTTTGAGGGTCAAAAAACCCTGTCACAGAGGTCACCTAGGACCATTGGAAAACACAGATGTTTACATCATGATTCACAACAACAGCAAAATTGCAGTTATGAAGTAGCAACAAAAATAATTTTATGGCTGGGAGTTAACTACGACATAAAGAACGGTATTGAAGGGTCGTAGCATTGTGAAGGTTGAGAACCACTGCTTTAGAGCAAGGGCCTTTTAAAGACAAAAATCACATCTTGCTTAACAGCTGCAATGAGGTTTGTGCAAGCAAGCAGTTTGACAGAAGCTAAGATAAGTTAGCTGGGGCATCTTGCCCTCAGGTTCCTAGAAATAGAGCTGGGTAATTTTAAATGGGGCCTCCCATTAGGGCTGGTCAAGTTCCAGTTAGACCTGAGATGGCCTCAGCAAGACTATAAGGTGGAGAAACCTCTGCTCTGTCTTGCCCTGTTAAAATAGGAACCACAGACAGTGTTGGGAGGCACCAGCAGTCAGTTGAATTCTGCAAACAGGATAAAAACTCCCATCAGTCCTGGTTTACTTAACAGGCTGGTGCATGTTTGTCTTTTTGATGGAGTTAGAGATACAGTTTGTCCTCTGGTTCATGGTAACGTGTATAATGTTGGAGTTACATCGAGGTGTGTCTGTCCCTTCTGTGGAGTCTGAGTGTGGCTCATATGTGGGCGTGAATGAGTGCAAGGGAATGAGAGGGAGAATGTAGACCAGTCTCCCTGGTTATTTCTTTCCTCGCCTTTATGTTTGTTTTGGAGAGTACTTGTATTCACAGCAGAGGAAATTATGTGTTGGACGATACTGAAATATTTAGGTAATACTGAACACCTTGCTTGGTGAGTTTGGGTCAGTTCACACAGTTGGTAGTCTAACCACCTCAGGGGTGAGGGAGGGAATCCCACCTTGTCACTGTGGGATACCGGAAGGGCAACACTGATGGAGGACACCGTGACTCTGCAGGTTTATAGGACAACTACACTGGGCCTGCTCATGAACAAGGGGCATGGTGTTCTGTGTGAGCCAGGCTCTGTAGTATCGGACGTAGAGTCCTCCTTCAGGTTCCTATGAGATCCTGTGATTGGCTGTGCCTGGACCCTTATTAACAAGAGCTGTTGGTCTAAGGAACAATAGGGAGGGATCCTCCGTTTCTCCAGATGTCAAGGCTTGAGCCCAGTCTGCCTGACCCAGGCTTTCCTGCCCTGAACCTCAAGACCGGTTGAGGTAT
This sequence comes from Cricetulus griseus, assembly GCF_003668045.3. Lineage (NCBI taxonomy): Eukaryota > Metazoa > Chordata > Mammalia > Rodentia > Cricetidae > Cricetulus > Cricetulus griseus. The sequence continues at coordinate 22,318,644 of NC_048603.1, forward strand.
GCAAACTGAGCAGAATCTTGTTACGCCAATGTCTCCTTCTCATCCGCTCTCCCTGCTGTGTCTGTGTTTGCACCGCATTGCACCTGGGCATTGTTTGAGGATAGAATTCGTTTCCTTCTCAATTTCCATTTGTGTTGTCACATTGTGTTGGTTGAGAGAACCAAAACATTCTGAATTATTTCAGGCATTGTCTAAGAATCACGGGATGAGACAGCCAGTCAATGGACTGAAGAGGACTGAGTCTGGGAAATGGAGATTCATTGAGCTGACAGAGTTGTGCCCCACTTAATAATTAGGACATGACCAAAAATGCAAATGAGTTGAGCGGGTGCCTTAGGGGGAACTAATACTGCCAGAGGACTTGGGGGCTTATAACAGGAACCCCCAAGGTTTCCTTTAAACAGCAAACTTCCTGTGTTCCCTTCAAATAACCTTCCAAGTGTAGCCCTACTGTGTTCATCCTGTGTAGGCTTTGAGGTCATGGCTGTTATGGAAAGAGATACAATGTGGGTTTTTTGTTGTTGTTGTTGTTGTTTCTTTCTTTTTTTTTTTTTGTAAAAGCATGTTTTTATTTTTGTGGACATTGGACAATGAGAAATACCATCATGAAGTTTTCAGTTATAGAATTTATACTGGGTGTCTGTATGCCATGGCGCTGCCCTAGTTTCCTGAGTGTTTCTCAAAGCACGTACCATTTTTACTATTTTAAGAGTTTTGCTTTATTTTTAATTGATAGCTATTTCATGGAATACAATGTGATGTTTGTATACGTGGGTATATTGAGGAATGACCAAATCAGGCTAATTAGTATATTCCTTACCTGACATACTTGTCTGAGGTGAAACATCTGGAAGGCCATCTTGTAGCTATTTTAAAAGGCTGAGGAGGCTGATCAGTAGGTATATATAATTTCTGCTGTTCAAGCTTGAGAGCCTGAATTCAGACGCCGAGCAATCATGTAAAAGCCAGTGTTGCAATGTGTGCCTATGCCCTTGTAACTGGAGGACAGACAGAGACGAGGAGGAACCCTGGGGAACCCCTGAGCAGCTAGTGTGGCCCAAACAGCAGTCTGCAGGCTCAGTGAGAAACAATTGAGGAAGGCATCCTTACTTCCACACATGCCTGTAGAATGTGCATGCTTGCACATATGTGTGAGCACACATGCAAATGTTATACATATGCAAATATACAATGTATTATTATTGGCTTTAATTACTGTGGTGCCTTTGGGAGCCAGAGCTAATTCTGTCCCCTCTGCCTTTATCATTCCTGGGGACAGCTGTGTGGGGGTGTGTGGCCTGCTTATAGGAAGAAGTTCCCCCCAGTGAGGACCAGCCAGCCATTTTATCCAGTGAGAAGGAGGGAGCTTCTCAAGTGGAGCCACTTGGCTGCGGATGACAGGGTATATTCAGGACAGTTAAGCATTTTTTTTTTAATCCCAGAAATAATTCTTTTGACCCAGTTCTTGTCACTCTTGGAGAGTGTGTGTCTAGCTGAGCCAAAGCACACTGTTCTCCACACCCCCAAGGCACCTGGGTCTTAAGGGATCCTGGCCGGACTCCACCTGAAATGTGAGCAGGCCAGTGGACTATAGGCCAGGAATGTTTGCCGTAAGACTTGGGAGATGTCACTTGTATCTAGGGCATTTTGGCTTCATTACTGATCTCTCTCTGAGCCCCAGCTTTCTCAGCTTCACAGAAAGATTAAAAAAAAAAAGTTCCCTCCTTCTCAAGAGATTGGCCTTTGTGATCTTTGCAACCTTTCTGGGATACAGTAGGTACTGTTTAATAAACTCAGGCTACTGATGAAGCTTTGTCACCACTGTGTGTTTCTACAACTGTCCCAGGATGATGGGGTGCCTGGAGCAGGAGTCAAGCTGGACTGAGTGTGTGCTCTTCACCACCCTTCCCTGGCGTCTTTCCTGATGGGTGCATGGTAGTGAGGCCTGGCATTTGGTACTAAGCCAAGCCCGGTCTACTCTGAGGTCCAGAGGAGAAAAGGGGATTTGAGAAGTGATTCAGTTCCATGGATTTGGTCTGACCTATGTTCAGTAGCAGGTGCTTCTAGAAGTTCCAGAAGGGGAGAGGAGCTGGGGTATCCCACATGGTAGGAGAGGAGTAGGGGGTGTGTTTGGAAGAGTGCCAGCAAGGGAGGTGCACATTTAAAACGTTTGCTTTGCATTGCAGCCAGGCTCTGCAAGGGGAAACATCCATTCTTGTGCATGGCCTGCAGTGGGAAAGGTGGCCTGGCCTGTCAGAGTGGCATTACAGCTTTACCATCCCAAATGCTGCTAGCTCCACCCCAGAGCCACTTGGCTAATTACCCTGTTGGAGGAGGCCTAGAACCTGGGAACCACAGAGTGGTCTCCACCTCGTCCTACCCTGGTTCCCCTTTGGGAACTGGAGCTGTGTGCAGTGATCTTCAGGATGTAGGCAAGGCTCCACTTCCCCGTGTACAATACAGATTCCGTGTGTTCTGCAGAGGAATCTAAGGAAAGGTCTGCTCTGGGTTTGTGCCTTATGGTGGTGGCATCTTCCCTACGCTGGCCGTGCTTCCTGAGAAATTTGCCCCTCTTGTCAGTTTGGAAAACAAGCCTTTCTGTCTTAGTTGCCTTTTTGTCCCTGTAGTGAGACATTGTGACAAAAGCATCTTAGGGGGTTTCTCATAGCTCAAGATTATAGCCAGTCACTGTGAGGGAGTTACGGCGGCAGGAGTCTGGAGGGGATTGGTTGCATTGCATCCGCAGCCAAGAAACAGATAGTGGTGGAGGCCACGCCGGTGCTCAGCTCATCTTCTCCTTTGAATGCAGTGCAGGATTCCAACCCAGGGTTGCAGGGTCTGCCCACCTCAGTTCACCTATTCAAAGACGATCCTCACAGGGTTGCCCAGAGTATAGCCTAATCTAAATAATCCCTCACAGGTGTACCTGGAGGCCTGTCTCCTAGGTGATTTCAGATTCGATTCTGTCAAGTTGACAATCAAGCCGATGCTGGGCATCCCACCTTTGCTGGAGACAGAATCACCAAACTGGGGTGGAAATGTCCCTCTCCCTTTTCTGTCCGTTAAGGCTCTTCTGCCCCAGGCTAGCCCCTTTCTGTGTCCTGATCCCCCTTCCCACACACACACAGGGTAGTCAGTGCCATTGGGTAAGCTCTCTTGTTTCCGTGGCTCCTTGGGGGTGTGTCTGTTCCATCCCCAGGCTCTTCGTGTGGATCCGAAGCATTCATAAATGCATTCCTCATCTCATGTCTCCTTGCTTTTCATCACCCGCCTTCCTGTTACCAGAGAGCGTTTTCCATCTCTCAACGCTGTTTTTCTTGAGACTTCTTATCAAATGATTTGTGACTAAACTGGGTATTTCATTTCCTTGGAGTTTTTCTTGGCTGAGGAAAATTACCCCTTCGTGGAGGGCTTTGATGTGTCACATGTGTGAATATATTTCGTCTTCAAATATCTAAAAATATATTAACACTCCTAGCTACAGATAACTGGAGCATAAGATAGTGTGTCAAATCCTGCAAACCCCACCGCACACACACACAGAGACACTAGTGTGATTGGAAAAGTTAGAAGATGTAAGACAAACCTTCGCCAACCTCCACTGCTTAATATTTTTAAACATTGCCCCTTTGCCGTCCACCTCTCCTCTGGGCTACCGTTGGTCTATGTCAACCTTGCCTTCTTATTTACATTGTAAATTGTGTGTAACGTGCTGGGCTGTGATCGAAAGATATGTATTTTCAGGTCAGCTCAACCAACACGTTAGAGTACCTGTTAAGAATGGGTTTTAGGGGTCTGGGGTGACAGCGTGAATACAGCATATAGCTCTTGCCTTGTTCCGTGCTGTGATGCCAGGCATCCAAAAACTCAGCTGAGAAGCTGGCGCTGTCTCAGCAGACTCAGCGGATGCCGTGGAGGCTTGCTGCAAATTAGTTATTCATCAAGACACAAAGCAGTTCTCTAAACAAACAAATGTGCCTGTCTGGAGGATCTTTCCTCCCTAGGCTGTTCTGACCTTGGTGACCTCTGCGTGTGCCACTGGCTCTGCTCTGTCTCCTCTTATGAGTAAGGAATGCAGCCTAAATATGTCTGTGTGCCAGCAAGAGATGTTAGCACTGGTCGTTGGTGCTCTGGCTTCACAGAAAGGCTGTGGGCTGTCTCCTAGCTGTGGCAGTAAATAGGGCCTAGAGGCCCCATCTTCCGTGTCTGGAAAACTGTGGTGATCAATGAGCTCAGAGATACAACAGGATTTACATAGCAAGCCACCCATCCCCCTGAGTGGGTGCCGTCTGAGGACTGAACGTTTATGTCTCCCCAGCATTGCTGTGTTGGAATCTTAGTCCCCAGGGTGAGGACACAGAAGTAGACCTTTCTCGGATGATCATGCGGCCTTGTGAACTGGATGAGTTCTCCTGTTAGAAGCAATAGCCCATGGAAGTGCCCCTCACTGGAACCCGGCCATGCCTGCGGCTTTTCTCAGATTCCCAGTGCCCAGAACTGTGAAATGAACCTCTATCGTTATAAGTCATATTTGTTACCCCATTCATTATTACAGTGAGAAAATACTGAGAAGAAGCAGAGAGGGAGGGAGAGGTTTATTCTGGCTCCAAGCTTGAGGAAATAATAGTCCAGCATGATACAGAAGCCTTTGCAGTCAGAGTGGCTTGTGGCTGTGGCCGTAGGAGGGTGACAACGCTGCTTACCTCACACCAGCAGTCAGGAAGCAGAGAAATCCAGGTGGGGCTGAGCTACAGACGTCATGGCCTGCCCTCTAGTGACCTACTTCCAAGTGTTAAGCTTTACTTCCCAACATGACCACAGTCTACCAAAACAGAGTGGTAAACATGGATCACGTATTCAAACATATGAACCTGTGGGAGACATTCCCTATCAAAACCCTAACTTAAGCACCCAAGGCTATGGTGCTGTTTTCTGTTTCTATAACAAGATGCCTGAAGCCATGTAGTTTGTAAAAGTAGATGGTTATTAACACAGTTTTCTAGAGCTGAGAACTTAAGTATTCTGTCCCCCGTCTCAGGAGGAGGGCCTTCTTGCCGCAGCAGTACACACTAGAGGGTATCACGTGGGAAAATGGGACGAAAGTACTCTAGCACACACGGGACCTCATCCTCATGACCCCACCCACTCCTAATCACTACCCCAAGGCCGGTCTCCAAATATTATCAGCATATGAATTTAGGAATGGAGTTTTGTAGTGTAAAACTTTTCAGCGATACATTCAACCCATGGTGAGACCAGATGCGGGCTCTTTCGCCGTGGAAACAATAGGAATGAGACCAAGCAAAGCCTCATGAGCAGATAGGCAAGGCTCCTCTCCAGGGACTGGAGCTCCCTAGCAGACAGGCACCAAGACTGATGGAGGAGGAGCCCAGCCTTGCCTTTGACACAGGAAGGGCCAAGCTTTAGAATGACATGGTTTGGGGTAAGTGGTAACTTTCAGCAGGCCATGGACAGGATTCCAGAATACATTTTCCTTTTTGTGCCCAGTTGTAACATGAGTTTTCTGGCCCTGCAGGTCCCGTGGCCCTTGAGCCCCAAATGAACACACAGATGCTATATTAATTATGAAACTGTTGGCCAGTGGTTTGGGATTCTTACCACTAGCTCTGTCTTAATTATTAACCCATAACTACTAATCTATGTATTTCCACGTGGTCTGGGCTTACCAGAGAATGCTGGACCTGCAACTCCTTTGCCTGCTACATGGTGACTGTTCTGGAAGACCCCTCCTGCCTACCTTTCCCAGACTTCTCCTCTCCTAGTTCTGCCTATCTTCCTGCCTCATTGGCCATTGGACCAACAGTGTTTTATTCATCAACCAATAAGAGAAACATACACAGAAGAACATTTCCCCATCACCCAGTCATCCTGACTGTGAGGCTTGTGGACTTGGAAAAGTCACAAGGGCAGGACAGAAGAAACATCCATTCCAACAGGCAGTTGGTGAAGTCCACTCTGTGTTATCGTCACAGATAAAACACCTCTCAAATAGTCAGTGGGTCAGTACACAAAACTGAGTAGAGCCTGGCCCACAGGCCATGGAAGCAAAGGGACAGGCATAGATGAAGGCAGAGATGCCAAGGTTCAAATCCTGTTTTCATCACCTATCTGATGTCTGCAGGACTAAGTGAAGAATCGGGATTTTCAGCAAAATCAGCATTTAGGTTTCAGTAAAGTAGCCCAGGCAACTGTTATCATAACCCACATATCAGAAGTGTTATCCACGGGAGAGCTAGTGGGAAACTAATGATATATTGCTTGGCTGTGACCTCTCAAAATAGTGATTTTTTCCAATCAGCTAAGTGCAAGAGCTGTGATTTTTGCCGACCAACTCTCTGACGTTTGAGCTGATCCTGGGGTTCGCCAAGGGCATTTTGCAGAATGTTTTTTCCTCAGTGACAGTAGCAGAGCCCAAACTGATGGAGACAGAACGCACATGTCTTCCTGTTTTGTTTTCATTTTTTGAAGAGAGTAGTGTGTTTGGAGGAACACAGAATCTCTAGCTAGTCAGGTCTGAGTTCACACACTGGTCACTTCAGTTATTGCTGCTGATGCGTTTTGCTGTTGCCTGGGCAAGCCACATAGGGATTTTTAAGACTCTACTTTGTTATTTCTAAAATGGGTCTAAATCTTGAACATTGTAGACTTTTTTCCCCCCAAGGATCAGCAGTAACAATGTAGCACCTAGAATCATCTCTGAGCATACTGGCCACTTGGAAAGCTGTTCTCATTTTTCCTTCCTGTGTAAAAAGTGTTCCCCAGGAGCACTGGGGATGATGGCATCAGTAGAGAAAACAGTGTAGCTTTGAGTCATATTTTCTATGACCTCTGTGGAGGTTTTTCTGGCAAATACTGTGAGGCTGAGGAGGACACCCCTCTGGAGTCCCAGCACCTAAGATGCCGGACTCCCTGTGTGGCTTCAGTCATGTCACAGTGGCAAGTGGTAAGAGAGAATGCTCTTTGAAGCATAGGAAAAATGTGCATGGGAAAAAATGTGGTCCCTATTCTGTTTTGCCAAATGGCACTCTTCAACTCTGTGACAGCCTTAAACAAGAGGACACTGGCTGAGTGTCCAAAGCCCTGGCATTCAGCAGGGGGTCTCGGAGAAGGGATGACTTCACATATCAAAGAGTGTGGTAACTCTGTTCCCCTTCTACCAGCACTCAACATCTTACAGGGCTTCCTGGACCAGCCCCTTCTGCTGGAGGCTGCCCTTTCTGGTGTTTCTGCCGTGTTGTGGACATCTGTGTCCTTTCTTGGCTTTCTTGACCTACACAAAAGTGCCGTGATGTGTAGTGATGATGCCACATCCATTTCACAGATGGGCAAAGCCAGCCTTCGGCCATGTGGCATTTACAGGCTCAGGTGAGATTTGAACTGAGGTCTGGCCATGTTGTCTCCATTTTCTCCACCTTTCCACGTCTTCCTGCGTACTTTTGTTGCAAACGATAGGACTAAACCCAAGGGTGAGTAGGGAGGAAGGAATGCCCCTATCTATATTCAAGCCCATTGAAACTAAGCTTCGCCGAAGATTCCATGGCTTGCTGCTCCCCCCTTCCCCAAGTCTTTCCACCTTGCCTCCCACAGTGCCTCTTTACTCCTGCACACAAGCTGGAGATGGCCCTCAGCTTTGTCACAGGTCTTTCCTCTGGCTGCCAGTCCTTGCCAGGATCCTGTGCTCTAAGCTTATATTTATCTTATCCTCAGGCTTCAAAGTAATTGTTTTCCTCTCCTTTCCCCATGGGCCACTCTTATGCAGAAAGGCCCCCCAGCAGCTGTTATCCTCAGACACAGCAGCCAGTGGCCAGAGACCTTCCCTGTTGCCCCCAATAGTGGCTGGTGTTGTGTTCAGGAAAGCTCCAAAAGGTGAGAGAGGGAGCTTGGGTTACACAGCTCAGCTCTGACCTCCAGCTCCTCATTTGGTCTCCTCAGCTGCCTCATGGATCTATAGACCCATGACCTCTTCATCCTATGACCAAGTGTGTGAGCAGCTTGTCCTGGTTTGTGTTTCCTGGGTTCTTTGGCATGTTGCTTAGATGCCACAAGAAAGACTAAAAGGCAGTGGGGGCTTTCCCCACTGGGTGAAACAGGGAAGGCAAGCAGGGGTCTTTCTCCACAGGGGTCACATATGAGGCAGTGTGGGGAAGACGAGAGCCAAGAGTTCTCTGGAGAGAGACTAATCTTAGGAGCCGTCTCTATTATTTGGTCTTCCTTTTGCCCAAACAAAGTGGGTACAGCAAGCCCAACCCAGTCTGAATTAAGATGTGTGTGAGCCATACCATTTACACAGATGGACTTTCATACTTGATACTGAGCGTAGAACGAATGGACAGATGGATGGGTGGATTTGCCCAGCTCTGAGTCGTGGGACCTTCCTGTTCCTTAGGGACCATGTCCCTTCCCAAGTACATGGAGTACACTATACACATGTTACTGGGACAGAAATCGTAAGCAGGCTAAAGAAGATATGTCTTCCACATCCTTCTATGTGGTGGTGCTAAGAGTCTTCTGTTTGCCTCTCCAAGTCCATGCTTCAGCCACCTCACCAAAGACTTAATTTGTGTTTTCCCAGCAGTGCCCCTGCCTTAGAGTTCTGGGTAGATACAGAGCATGACAGAGTCCAGTAAAAGGGTGTATAGGTGGCAGTTAGAAGAGGGCTTGACACTCCACATCTGTGCTGGTTTGGTCCCAGCTTCTGTTGGTAGCCCTCATTGCAGTTAACAAGGTGCTTTGGGTACCTCCCACCTCTCCATTCCGTAGAGATCAGTGGTTCCCAACTTGTGGGTCTCAACCCCTTTGTGGGGGGCATTGAATGACCTTTCACAGGGGTCCCTTAAGACGATCAGAAAACACAGATATTTACATTGCAACTCATAACTGTAGCAAAATTACAATTAGGAAGTAGCAATGAAAATAATTTCATGGCTGGGGGAGTCACCACAACGTGAAGAACTGTATTGAAAGGTTGGGGTATTAGGAAGGTTGAGAACCACTGCTGTAGATGAAGGAAGTGAATTGCCAATCCCAGGGCCCTTCCCTTTTCCCTGCTGATTTCCCCACCCCCTGTCTCACCTTGGGCAATCTTCCTCTTACTGAATTACCCTCCCCCCCCCAGTTTCTATACTTGAGATTCAGGACCTGCATACATATCCTGCCACGCTTGGGACTGAGACAGGGTTTGTTTTGTCCATTTTCTTTGGGCAGAGAGAGAAGCCAGTAGTGATGGAACAGTTTCTAAGACTTAATTCTCCATTGAGAACTGATGGTTTCTCAGCCTTCCATGTCCCCTCATGTGTAAATTCTCTGTGTCTCACCCAGTAGAAAGCTGCATGCTTTGAAGTTTCAGCACAGAGTGGCCCTGCCGCAAACCTGTGGTAGCCCGTGCCTTTCTGTCCTTCCTGCCTTCTGAGCCTCCCTTCCACTGCACTGTAACCCCTCCTACGGGGAGGGCAGGCTCCACATCTTATTCCCCTCTGCTCAGTGACTGAGGTCCTGGAGACACTCAGTGCTTCTAACTCCTGAATGAATTTATGAATTATTAAGCACTGGGCAATTTGGAATTCCAAGAAGACAAACTCCAGAATTCCAAAGAAGTCTGGCTGGGAACTTAAAGAGAAGGTTGCGAGAAATACCATCTCAGTAATGAAGACTTAAACATCTTCATTTCTTTTTGTTTTCCCCAAAGGGAGAATTCCTTTTTTAAAAAATTGAAAATATTAAATGAAGCAAAACAAAATAATAAATTTGAGTGCCCCAAGACAAACACCTCCTTTTCCATCGGTGGAAGCATTGCAGGCTTTCCCAGGTCTAGGGTCTTTGCAGCTAGACTGCTAGGCTTGTTACCCAAGCCCTGGCTCCTCTTCTGGGAACTAGGGCATGGCCGGGAACTGAATGCCAGCTGGCTGTGTGTGTGTGTGTGTGTGTGTGTGTGTGTGTGTGTGTGTGTGTGTGTGTGTGTGTGTGTGTGTGTGTGTGTGTGTGTGTGTGTGTGTGTGGTACAAATAGGCACTTCTTGGTGCACAGCCACCACCCCAGGGAGCCTGTTTAGAAAATTCCCATAGAGCTGTCATTCCACATATCCTCTGCTGCCCTTGAAAGGGCCATATGTCATCATCCAGCACCATTTTTCCCTCTGCATGAAAAAAGAATGGTTTTGTTGGTTTGTCCCACTTTGGGACAATAGAACGATCTTGGACCTTGGACAGAGCCAGATTCTGAATTAGATACACTCTTAAAAGTTTCAAGTCAGCACCCTGAGACACGGAATCCTATCTACACCTGGTGTCAGCAGAGCCTTTGGGGTCCCTATGTAACGTCACTGTGGAGACTCCAGTCTCTAGGGTGGCTGTCACTGCTGTTAGGTACAGCAGCTGAGGGCCAGCTGTCCAGAATTCAGATGTGGTTAAGAACGGGCCCTGCTGAAGGGAACTGATGAAATACAGATTGAGAGAGAGCAGCAGGTTAGGTACCAGGGGACGGGGACACTTCCCAGGCCAGATTCCAGGTTCCAAGAGGTGGCTGAGGACTTGAAGCCCAGGCACAGGCACTCTATCCCCTCCTGTCCCCTCCCCTTCGTGATCTGCCACACCGCTGCTGACTTCCCACTATGCTTATTTCGGCTTCACCGTTGTGTGTGTGCCACCTTCTAGGTGACTCCAGATCCCTTGGCGATGAAGGGTTATCACAGATCCCTAACAAGCATCAGTGCCTATTGGCGCCCTCCATATTGTCTTTTGCATCATTCAATCTTTTGTTTTTATTCTTCTCTTGAGAGGCCCTCATCACTCATCCTTTTGCTTTTCCTGGGATGGAGTCATGAGATTGGACATTACCTGCTGTGTTGGTTCAGGCTGCTTTTCCTGGGATGGAGTCATGAGATTGGACATTACCTGCCGTGCGGGGGGTTGGGGGAGTGGGGCGTGGGGGGCAAGGGTGGTCAGGCTTCTTGGGTTATTTCTCCCACTTATTTCCCTTCCTCTCCAGCACCTTGTGACTCCTATTCACTGGCTGCACGCATGCCCTCCTCTGGAATCATTGATTCAGCCGTATCAAATGTGACAGGGCTTCTCTGAGAGAAGCTGCTGGAAATAGCAGCTGCTGCGTTTGACACACAGGGTCTGGCTAGGACTCTCACAGCATCCCCCCCCACTCCCCCGCCCCATGGAGTGCTTCTCTGAATGCTAATAGCAGTGGGGTGATGGGAGTTCAGGCATTTCCCAGCCCTGCTATGGGGGTATCCCTGGGCTTTCCCGGGGTTTCCCTAACTCCCCTGCCGCTGTGTAGAGGGAAGTCTCTGTTCTGGATCTAGAGGAACCTTGCAGGGATTTCTGTGCCTCTTGTCCCCAACTCTGTACTGCACAAAATTCCTTATTTAGAAGTGGGACAATGGCTACTTCTTCCCCGCAGGAAAAATTGAAATTAAATGGCACAGTATAGGTTGGGTTCCCAAAGCGGTATGAGGCAAGCCGTCCACTTCACATGCGCTGTCTGTTTCTTTTACGTAGGGCATTAAAACCTGCGGTAGAGGGGCTTGCTTCTCCAGGCTACCCCACCCTGGGAGGATGGGGACAGCCTCTCTCCATGAATAATTCATCACTCTCTTCTTGCTCACGAGGCTGCGAGGCTGCTCCTGGCAACACTGTAGAAGAATTCATCTGTCACGAGTGGGCGTGTGTGCAGGCAGATGGGATTCCCCAGTCACGTGTGCCTGCAGACAGCGGGACACACAGACACACGAGGAAGCCCTGCTTCTTGGAGGAGACAGGAGGGAGCCTCAGCTTCTGCAAACGGAGGCAGCAGCGGGTCTTCTGCCCGTACCATATGGGGCAAACGCTTTGTTCTGTTCTGGAAGGAAAAAAGGGTATTTTCCATCTTGCAGTATCCTTGACAACGCCTGCCTGGCAACGAGTTAGCCGTGGGGGAACACCCATCTCCAGGGAATCATAGAATCAGCTTATTAATTCTTTCCACAATTGTTCCATTCCTACTGTGTTCCCGAGTTAGGTGTGGGAGAATAGAGATGAGATAAACAGAGACCTGCGTATAATGTTTTAGCAGCATGAAGGCTGAGGCTACCGACTGAGTAGGGATATAAGAAGTGACTGTTGATTGACAGCTACTTTACCCAGGCTGAGGCAGTCAGGGAAGGCTTCCAGGAGAAGATGATAATTTAGCTGACATCTAGACGATGACTTGATAAAGACGAGGGGAGATTTTCGAGAAACAGTACATTAATTACCTTTGTGGTTGTGAACAAACACCCTACACAAAGCAACTTGAAGGAGGAAGGATTTGTTTTGGGTCACAGTGTGAGGGCACAGGTCACCACAGTGTGTGTGTGTGTGTGTGTGTGTGTGTGTGTGTGTGTGTGTGTGTGTAGGCAGGGGCTTGTTCTTGGCTGTGGTGGCAGGACAGCAGTGACCCTTTGCTCTCATTTGGGAAGACTGAGAAACAGGTGCCAGACATGAAATGGGGTTGACTGTAAGCAGCCCACCTTCTCCAGATGAGACCTACTTCCGGAAGGTTCTGATTCCTGCCCAAACAGCTCCACCAGCCAGGGGAAACTATTCAAACACAAGAGTCAGTGGGGGAGGGGTAACTATATTAATGACTTTTCTTGTGGTTGTGACTAAACACTCTCAAGAAGATTGGTCTCTCAAATACAGGCAGGAGCTGGATCCCAGAAGCCTTAGCGTAAATTTGCCCAAGACACTAACAAGACCCAGAGACTTATATACTCCACATGTAGATGTATGTTTTGGTCCTGCAGCTGTTTAGTCCCAAATAAACACACGGGCTCTTATTAATTATAAACTGTTTGACCCGTGTCTCAGGCTTCTTATTGGCTAGCTCTCTCTTAATTATTAAGCCATTTCTGTTAATCTGTGTGTCTCCACTCTTAGCTTACTGGAGAATGTCTGGGCGTCCTATCTTCCCTGTAGTGGTAACTACATGGAGACTCACTCTCTGCCTTCCTCTCCCCAGCCTTCTCCTAGTCTCGTAGCCCCGCCTACACTTCCTGCCTGGCTACTGGCCAATCAGCATTTACTCATCAGCCAATAAGAGAAGCATGTATTCTCAGCATGCAGAAAGACATCCCCCATCAGACGCTTACTATGTATATGAACCAGTGGAAATCGCTACAGGATGGTGGAGTATGTCGTCCATATTGTAGCAAGAGCACACTGTCTGCTTCCGGTGGAATGGCTTGAAACTTGAAAACTGAGGGATAAGTTGGTACTTTCATGCATTCATCCATCTTCTCATCGTTTTTTGTCCTCTCAGCATGTGGTACTTGGGCATGGACTGTGAGCTACACTGTGAGGTGTCAGGAGCAGCCACAGAGCTCACTCATTGAGCACAGGCTGGAGAAGTCAGGGTTTATGTTCAGTTCAATTCAGGATCACCCTGAATTTCATGAGGAGGTCAAAAGGGTTACATTCCCAGTCCAGCTGGAATCACAGCAGAACCCTAAGATTCTCTTCCAGCTGCTGTGATAAAATGCCCAGCTTAACAAGGGAGGGTTTTTTTTTTTTTCGGATGGCATTTCTAGGTCACAGTTCATCACTGTGGGGAGAGCAAGGCGGCAGGAACTCAAGGCAGCTGCTCACACTATATCTGTCAAGAGCCAGGAACTACAAGTCAATGCGTGCGTTCTAGTACTCAGCTGTTTGTCTCCTTTTCCTGCAGTCCAGGGATCCGTCCGTGCAGTAGTGACACCCGAATTCAGAGTCAGACTTCCCATCTCAAGTAGCACAATTAAGAAAATTCCCCATCACTGTGCTCAGAAGCCACCTGTACCCAGACAGTTCCTCAGGGAGACACAAGAAAATTCCCCATCACTGTGCTCAGAAGCCAACTGTACCCAGACAGTTCCTCAGGGAGACACTTGTCCCAGTTGATTCTAGACTTTCTAGCCACCATCCCAAAGTTCATCCATCCGTGCATCTGGTGTATTGCTAGATTGCAACTGCCTGTCCTCTCCCTGCTCTGCTGGTCGGTGGCAGTAATCATGGTGTCCTTTCTCTGTAGCAGAATCTTCTCGGGGCACCATTGTGGCCTCCTGCCTGTTTCCCAGAGCTTTCTGATTTTTTTTTTTTTGTTATTTGTTTTTGTTTCTCCCCCCCCCCCTTGAGCATTGCATTTATTTAGGCTGAGAACTTGAGTGTGCAATGCCCCAAGTGTGCACAAACAGGTCAGCTGTCCCGGGATGTTTTGCAAAGGGATTCTTATTGCCTGCCTGGAACGCATGCAGAGCCCTGAGATCCTTGTTGCACTCCGGCTTGAGATGGTTTCTAGTTTTGTCAGTCTAGGAAATGCCCACACTGCATTCCGCCCTTCCGACAGCCTTGCTGTGAATTTTTCCCCTTAAGATGGTTTGGTTTGTAGATCAGTTTGAGTTAGAATCCCCAGTTAGGAAAGCTAACCAGCAGGGGGGTTCCTGAGCCTCATGTAATCTTAAATGAATTGGAATTTCCTGAGGGAGAAGCAGAGGAGCTTGCCCTTCTAATCACCATCCTCAGTGACTCTGAAGGTCTTTTAGGTTGGAGTCATAGCATTTTATCGCTCCCAGTGCTTTTCTGCTACCAACCAGGGGCTATGGCTTAGCCCCTGCTAAGTGTGAGCATCGAGCTTCCTTCTCACTGAGGCCTGGAGCACCATGGGATGAACGGTTAGTAATGGGTGAGGCAGATGTGAAAGTGATGCCCGAATCTCTGTGGCCTATGTACCACAAAGGCCAGCTGGTCCTGAACCGGTGCTCCAGAGTCAGTGACCTGTTTGTTGAAGAGGGTGAATGCCTGGGGCAGAAGCAGCAGCTGTGTTAGCATTGCCATGTTGCCATCTCTACCTCCCCTCCATCCCGGGAAGCCGGGACTCCATGCCTTGATAACAGTTTGTCATTGATGGTTCGTCTGCTTTTTTAGAGAGCCCATGGTTCTTCCCTCGTGTTGCATTCCAAAAGTGCTCTGTGTAGGAAGCCACCTGCCCAGACCTCTGGCTGCCTCCAGTTCCCATGAGAGGGAGGATGGGGAGAGAAGGAAATGGGGCTAGGGAGAGGCTTTCTAGAATAACCATGACAGTGGTAAGGCTGTTGCTGATGGTGGCTCGTTTCTGGGGCCATGGTGCATTTTCAGAACTTCCAAGACCTTCTGGGAGCTTTCATTGGATTCCTGAGAGGAGCTGGACTGCTAAGCTGGTCCAATGCCTCAGTTTCCACTTCTGACAGTGTTCATTCAGGTTGCCCTCTCAGCTGCCACATTCAGGGTCACCCCTACTCCCACTGAGAAAGCCTGCCGCTGACCAAGGCCCTTCTGGCATCAGTGGTTAAATCATCCCACCTCCTGGATTCTCAGCATCAATGTGGGAGCCAGGCTGGCTAGACCACTGAGTTTGGGGAACACAAGGATTTTGTAAGTGCTCTGGTCTTGACCAGCTCCTCTCCAAAGCCCTTTTCATCCTTCTGGTGTCTGGGGTCTGGTGGATTTACCTCTCAGGTTGCTTCTGTAGCTATTCTTACATAGGAGGTGGGGGAAGGTAAACCTCTCCTTACCCCTCCCAAAGGATATATATGCAATTCACAAGAGCCCATGCAGTTTCCCTGAGCACTCCTCAGTCAAGTGCTTGCATTTACTTAGATAGGCTCATGTGTTTATATCTCACAGAAAGCCCACTTAGCTAGCCCAGCACCTGCTCCCAGAAGTAACCATCCTACAATATCCCACAATGCATCAGCACAACTTCCAGCTTTTTAGAAATGGGATTTCTCAGGCTCACCTCACTCCTATTAGCTCTGAAGCTACTGACTAAGGATGCCTGATTTTTTTTTTCATGTACAGTGAGGCCAGAGATCTGTTGGTCCACTGTTGAAAAGTGGTGGTAGCTGTTATATGCAGGCCTGGCTGAAACCTAGGCAAAGGAGTCCCATTTTGCCATCTGTCACACTGCCTATAAATTAGCTAAGCGGTCTCTAAAAATACCTCTCCTGGGTTGGTGACATGACCTTGACATTTGGGGAACTGAGTGCATCCCAAATTCTTATTGAAAAAATATGACTCTGCAGAGCTTTGGTTAAAGGAATTGGTTACCTGCTCCCAGATCTCTTTAAATACCTGCGTGAAAAGAAAACCATGCCAGTGCCTGCCCCTGGTAGCAATCACTGGCTAATAATGTGTGCCAGGCACTGAGGCACTTTCCCTGCAGAGCATTTGCCCATGGAATCTGTTTATTTGCCTTTTACAGCTGAACCCCAAAGACAGGCCTTTCTTAAGGGGACAGGTTAGGCTCTTATCATCTGGCGTTAGCAGTGAGAAACCAAGGCCTTTCCCTTTCCGTCTAGGTCTTCAAGAAGATCAGAGTTTATCTTGAACCTTTGCAGGCCCTGGGAGTTCATGCGTCCATCTGTTTGTCTTTTTAAGGCCTTGTCTCATTGTCTTCCATCCCCACAGGCTCTTAAAAATCTTTCTTCCTCCTCTTCTGCAAAGTTCTCTGAGTGCCGAAGGGAGGGATTTTGAGTTCGTGGAGAAAGAGATGCTAGGGTTTTATTTACAACTGTGGAACAAATCACCACAATAGTGTAGATTCAAATGTTCCTTATAGATTCTGCAGGCCAGAAATCCCTGCACCATTGTCCCCCAGAGTCTCAGGAGACAGAAATGAAGGGCTTCTGCAAGGGCAGAAACCTCCTCTAAGTCTTCAGATCCTCTTCCTAGTTTGTGGTTGTGGCAAAAGTCATTTTCCAGGCATTGTAAGATTGAGACCATGCTCTCTTGCTGGCTGGCAGCTTCTGCTGGTGGACACTAAGGGGCATTTGCTGTGATTTATATCGTGTCTATGACATTGTGGCATGTTCCTTTATTGCTTTGATTCATCTATTTTGAGATTAGGGGAGACACACCCATCATAACAGCCTTTGTGATTAACTCAAAATCAACTTGGCCTTAGTTAGTGCTCTGAAACTCTTTCAACCCTGCAAAGCATACCTGCTGATAGGATGTAGAAGAGTGGCCTGTCAGTTTCTCAGACCTGCTCACTCTAGAGGAGGACAGTGTACATATGTGCTAAGAGTGGGGCAGCTTTTGAGACCATCCTTCAAGCCTGCCTACAGTAGGGTCCATGTGATTTCACCTCTGTGTCTTCTAGGCATGATGCAGGGAACAAGGCCAGACATACATTGCTTTAAAAGTCAAGGAGTTGCCCGGAGGTGGTGGCACACGCCTTTAATCCCAGCACTTGGGAGTCAGAGGCAGGTGGATCTCTGTGAGTTCGAGGCCAGCCTGGTCTACAGAGGGAGTGCCAGGATAGGCTCCAAAGCTACACAGAGAAACCCTGTCTGGCAAAAAACAAAACAAAAGTCAAGGAGTTACCTGGATACAACACACAAAATTACAAAATTGAACCTAGAAATTCACTTCTGGTGGTGGGTCAAGATGGAATACCCAAACTCATTGTACCAGTTTTTTGCCAAATACTCAAGATATTGCTGGATTCTTGAAAGTATCATCACAGAGTGGTATGACAGAGCTTTTCAGGGAGAATTTTGGAAAAATTATTCCACACATCGTGCATTGGAGAAGACCTCTGAGTTTAATACACGATAATTAAAATAAAACAAAGCAAAGATTGATATATTTATAATATACAAATTATGTGTTCTATTTATATGTTAATTATAGTTTATTACTAATATTTGTGTATTTATAATATATGTTTGCAGCCTATGTGAGATACCTTCTAGCCTTCGGTATGTAGTTTAATTATTCACTAAGCAGATGGGTGGGTGGATAAGTGAATGAGTGCATTATTATTAATTTACTGCATTTACCCACTCATTTCTTAAGCTTCCCATGCAATGATTTGTGGTAGTTTACCATTCGTCCTGTGTGCAATGGCACCTCCTTCCGTCCTGCAATGGAAGCTGGAGGTAGATCTGGCCAATGGCGACCCACACTCCCAGTTTAATAGAACGTCTCAGGTTACACAGCTTTTTGGATTAGGCTCTCTGGAGGTGGTGCCAGGAAAATGGGGTGTTTACAGTTTTTCTAGCTAGTAAAAGCAATGGAAGCAGGAGCTACTGGCCTCGGAGCTGGGGTGGGAGTCAGAGAACACACCAACGCCTTTTCTCATGGTGTTCTTGTTTTATTGGAGGGGGTATGGTACAGACCTGGGAATCACAGTGTTCTAGGGAAAGGACTAGCTCCAGACAGGGCCAGAGAAGAGAGAAACAGCCAGGAAAGCCCAGAAACTAACAATAACAGCTATTGAGATTCTGGAACGGAACTGAAGCCTATATGAAGCTGGGTCTAGTTCTTGCATGCAACAGATGCTGTACAGGCACAGTGATTTATTCTGAATCCAGTTTAACTTAGGTAGATGCTGTTTAATATGGCTCCAAGCTTCTGCCTTCCAGAGTGAGAAGAAAATAAAATGGGCTTCGTTTGGAAAGAAGGGAGCAAATGTCTCCAACCTGAAGAGCACAGAGGAGGATCAACTCACAAAATTAACAGTTTGAAAGCCTACATGGAAGGCACAGACTGTCACTTATCATGGGGCTTCATTTTCACTGTTTTTTTTCTTTTTCTTTTTGCTAAATCGGCAGATTATAGATGTTTTTGTTCTGGGATGTAAAATGGGTGATTTGTTTAACCATAGTACTGTCTTAGTTAGGGTTTCTATTGCTTCAATGAAACACCATGGCCAAAAAGCAAGTTTCAGGAAAGCGTTTATTCAGCTAACACATCCATATTGCTGTTCACCAAAGGGAGTCAGGACAGGAACTTCACCAGGGCATGATCCTGGAGTCAGGAGCTGATTCAGAGTCCATGGAGGGGTGCTGCTTGGTCAGCCACTGTCTTATAGAACCCAGGAAGGACCACCAGCCCAGGATGGCACCATGCACAATGGGTTGGGCCCTCCCCTAACGATCACTAATTGAGAAAATTCCTTACAGCTGGATCTCATGTAGGCATTTCCTCAGCTGAGGCTCCTTCCTCTCTGATGACTCTAGCTTGTGCCAAGTTGGCATAAAACCAGCCAGTACAAATACTGTAGCAACTATTTGGGGGTAGGGTGGTCATACAACGTCATATTACATACCATAATATTAACCACTGTCACGGTTAATCTTTATTGCCAACTTGACTGCATTTAGAATCATCTAGAAGGCAAACCTCTGGGATGTCAGTAAGGGTGTTTCCAGAGATGTTTAATTGAGAGACAGGGCCTGCTTTGCATGTTGTGGTATCATCTCATAGGCTGGTAAAAGGCAAAAAGAGCAAAGGGAATTGACAATCAAATGGCACTCCTCTCTCCACTTTCTGACCAAAAGATTCAATACGAGAAGCCATCCCCTGTTCCTACCTCCATGTCTTCCCTTCATTCTTGCAAACCCGGAGCCAAAGTGTAACCTTCCTTGATTGCTTAAGTTGCTTTTGCACAGTACTTTGTCAGAGCCATGAGAAAAGTAGCAAATTAATGCTAGAATAACTGTTTTTAATGAGACAGGGTCTCATCTAGGCTTGCCTCAAATTGGATGTGTGATCTTGATTTTCCTGTTCCAGCCTCCCTATCGCACAGCCAGCTAGTTGAATTCCTTTGTAATAAGAAAGGGGAAGAAAATTATGTCTCATAAAATTCACTTTCTATCATGCTAACCCTAACCCTCACCAAGGCCACCCCTTGTTCTAATTAATGTGTTTCCAGGAAGTATCTGGGGCTAAACATTTTGAAATAGCACCCCTTTATCCAGTAGAAGTTCTAGTATATAACCGGAAGTAAGCACAGAAATATCAAGGGATTAAAAAGGAACTAAGACAGAGGACCACTATATAGGGGAACAGAAAGATGTCAGTGATTTGAAAGGGGAAATAGGTAAAACTGTGGGAGAATGTTCGGGTAGGAGAGGGAGGTCAATACAGAAGAAGGGAGGAAGATAAAATTACACCAGCAATGTCTGAAAAAGCCATATGGAATCACATTAGTATTTCTTTACCTAAATTAAATAATATACATACTTAGTTTAAAGAAAATTATCCTACTTGGGCTGAAAATACTTTGCCTAAGAGCCATAGGCTAGCTAACAAAAATTTTGTTACCAAGCATGAGAAATATTTTCAGAGCTCCGTCAGGGTAGTCCAAAAAAACCACTCCCCAAACCATGTAGCCTGTTGCCATTGCCTTTGGTTGCTTCCTAAAGGTTGAAGGTCTAAAGGTTGAGTCTCTATTGCTGAAGACAACATGCACTTCAAACAATGAGAATCTGAGTTCTCTCACGAATAGGTTCCATAGTACCAGAAGGTGCTATTCAAGCTTCCAAGCAACTGATAGTCCTACCTAGCTGCTATCCCTAAGAGCCATGAGGTCAACTGGCATGACATCTTATAACCCTAGTGGTGCAGCAACGGCACTTGTGTCTTGGCAGTAACCAACAGTTCTGTATTTGAACTTAAGTTCCACTCAGCAGGAGGGAAATCATGGCTTGTGCGAGGAAACCTAGCCGAACACCCAAGACTAGTGAGGTAAGGATCTTAGGAAAGAACACACTACTGTTTTCCTAACTGCGTTCTGACTACCAATTCTTACACCTTTAAACTTTCTTGTTTTATGTAATGTAAGTTTTCAGTGTCATCACCTTCACCTTCCTCATTAGTAATTCCAGTTTGGAATTTCTCTGTCTTTATGTCCTTACACTTATCATTTATTATTATTATCTTTCTAAAGAACCGACTCTTTGATTCTGAGCAGTATTGTGGTCTTTGTTTTGATAACTTTGCCATTTCATTATTCCTTGCCATCATCTTCTTTTAGGTTCGGCTTGTTCTTGTTTTCACCTGAGATGCATCATTAAGTTATTTACCGGAAACCTCTCCGATTTGTTAAGGGTCAACACTCAGAGCTATAAACCTGCCTTTTAGAACTGCTTCAGATGTATACCAAGGGCTCTGTTAAATTGTGCTTTCATCTTAATTTGATTCTAGGAAGTTTTTACATTTTCTCCTTAAGTTCTTTAATGACTCACTTTTCATTTAAGATGCATTGTTCAATGTCCAAGTATTTCTACAGTTTCAGTGCTTGCTGTACGTTATGTTCCTGGGACTTACATAGAATGCTTGGTGAATGTTTGGCCCCTTTCTTTTCTACAGGGTTGTAGATAGTGAGTAAAAAAATAGAAGCTAGAGTACCACCGAGATTTCATGAGGGCTGCAGGTGAGAGATAGCAGGGTTTGGGCGCTGGGGTATGTTGTATCACTTCAAAGAGGCTTGGTTTGTGCTTTGTTTTCCATGGTGGAAGCCAGTCCACGGAGAAAGAACTCAGCAACCAGCTCGCCCATGAGAGGATGGAAGACCCGTTTCTCAGAATGTTGCTTTTAGACATTTACAGAGGTTCGTTAACCCCAGAATAATGGATGTCTTCTTGCAGGTGTGGCCAGGGTTAGTTGTTGCCAGGTGATACACATCTGATCTTATCCTTCTGGGCACAAAATGTTTTTCAATAGATTTCGTTCGTCAAAGAGTCAAAGATCGGACTTCCCCCAGGATGTTCTTGTAACTAGCTTGTCCAGGTGCAACTCCTGGCATCTTACTCCATGGACAAGCTAGAGTGTGGTAACTATCCAGAGACGAAAGTCTAGAGATTAGTGAACTTAAATGTAGAGCTGGGCATGCTGTGCAGGGCCTCTGATTTTATATTAATCTTCATTTGCAGGTTCGGTAGCTGATATCGACTGAGGAACGCCTGTAACACTATCAAGAACACACACACACACACACACACACACACACACACACACACACACACACGTATGCATATTCATTTCTCTGCTAGTGTTCCCCACTCACAAACTTAGGGGTGTTGAGCTTAGAGAAGTTCCTTATCCAGATCCCATTATGGAGCCTGCAGAACATAGAGGATCCAAGATGTATGGGATTGGGAAATGAGATCTGATTGTCTGGTTCTTTTCCCATCATCCCTTTGAGATCCACATTGTGTTGAGAAAGAATTAGATTGCTCTAGGGTGATAGCAGGTGCCCAAATGGTGACACCATGAAGTCTACTATGATTTCAGAGACAAAAGAGACTGTCAGGAACCCTGGTTGCCTAGGTCTTAGAGCTCCACAGTCCTTGACTGGATTCTGGGAGATTTGAGTTCCTGGAGTCTTGTGGAATGACTAAAGCAAACATGGGTTTGAGAAGTTCCTGGCTTCTGAGTCGAGAAGAGAGCGAGCCGGCAACACAGAGTCACCTGGATCCAGTAGGGCAGTAGAATGGCCCCTGGTTTTGAGTGTCATGGCAAAGAAGGGCCACCTCCCTAGTGTGACACTTAGTCGTGTGATTGCTGTGACGAGGGTGTCAATAAAGCTCCCCTAGCAATTGAGAAGGAGCAAGGCTCCTGTGCTTGTCAGCTTTGACAATGTAGGAAGTTCTAAAAATCTTAGGTGTGGGACATGGCATTTCCCACCCACACACACACCTTCCTCTTTTATCTCCCTGGATTACAGATATAAAAGGTCTACTAAGGTCAGAATGGCTGGGGCTTGGAGGAACTGGACAGTGGGGGGAGCTTTTTCCTAACAGGCCATCAGCTCCCTATAACATTCCTGCTTCCTGCTGGAGCTGCCGACACCATCATGTTTAGTGGAAGAAACCCTGCTCCAGAAAGCTGAGGACCGTCTACTCTGGGTTCTCAGAGATGAGACATCTTCCTGTCACTCACCAGAATTCCTATTTCAGCTTTTGTAACACAAACCTGTGTAGCGGTCTTGCAGTGAACTTGTAACGGCAGATGGGAGTGGAAAAAGGGAAGCTTGACTCTTGCCTTTCCATTTCGAAGTCTCTCTGGTGGGTCAGCCCATCCGGTAGGAAGGGCAGAGAAACGCTCCCGCGGTTCTTTGTATTTTTCTGTGTAAGTGTTCCCCCAAATAAACACCCATTTATCATCTATCTTGGGTCTAGTGAAGTCATTACACCCTCGCCTTCAGACCTGTGAAGCAATTTGGTGCAATTCTCCTACTTTCCAAG